>NC_060168.1:30428346-30472538 GCF_021292245.1 Micropterus dolomieu | reverse complement strand
TCTCTCACCAAGGCTCTTCTCCCCCGATAGCTCAGTTCGGCCGGACGGCCAGCTCTAGGAAGGGTTCTGGTCGTCCCAAACGTCTTCCATTTGAGGATTATGGAGGCCACTGTGCTCTTAGGAACCTTAAGTGCAGCAGAAATTTTTTTGTAACCTTGGCCAGATCTGTGCCTTGCCACAATTCTGTCTCTGAGCTCTTCAGGCAGTTCCTTTGACCTCATGATTCTCATTTGCTCTGACATGCACTGTGAGCTGTAAGGTCTTATATAGACAGGTGTGTGGCTTTCCTAATCAAGTCCAATCAGTATAATCAAACACAGCTGGACTCAAATGAAGGTGTAGAACCATCTCAAGGATGATCAGCAGAAATAGACAGCAATTGAGTTAAATATGAGTGTCACGGCAAAGGGTCTGAATACTTATGACCATGTGATATTTAAGTTTTTCTTTTTTAATAAATTTGCAAAAATTTCTACATTTCTGTTTTTTTCTGTCAAGATGGGGTGCTCAGTGTACATTACTGAGAAATAAAATGAACTTTTTTGATTTTTGGAAAATGGCTGCAATGAAACAAAGAGTGAAAAATTTAAAGGGGTCTGAATACTTTCCGTACCCACTGTATATAGAGATATATGCAAATATTCCGCAAACATAATGATGACCCACATTCTTCACTGCCAGCGTTGCCAGTAGTGGGATGTTCATATTCTGCAGGGGAAAGTAACAATGTAAGCAGCTGGTGTATCTGGCTTTTGACCTGTCTCACACCAGCAGTCAGTGAATTTAAAATTTTATTTAACGATGATGACAATCTTACTTACCATATGTTCTGCCCTAACCAATCAGCAGCAAGTAAAACCAGTTAATTTTGTAAGTCAACTGTGTCTCAGCATGCGTGTTTTTGTTGGAAACAGCAGCTAGTGAGCCCAACACCAGATGTATTTCAACACTGAAGAAATTGGAGACGTAGGCAGGAATTGTAGTAGTTAAGAACAGGCTAGTTTTGAGTAGCTAGTGATTCCTTAGATTTTCCCTATGAAACATTAATGCAGATTAACATGAATTTATATGTAAGAGATACAGTTAAACATACAAATAGACATGACATTACATACAGAAACAGCATTGTGGTGATCTAGTGTTTTAATAGAGGTTAATAGAAGCACACATTAAAGGAAGAAAAGAACATGTGTTCAATCAGCTGAAGTTCACCAAAAATAAAGATGTGGAATTGCAAGGTTTTCATTTGACAAGCGCGCGCACACACACACACACACACACACACACACACACACATAATCTGTCTTGTGCTTTCTGTCTCTCTCTCTCTGTCTGTGTCTCTCGCCCTCTGGTGCTTAGAGTGATCAAAATAAGCTTATGCAACAATCCAGCAGTTTAAGTCAATAACTGAATATGCTGGACAACTACACACAAACTCTCTCTCACACACACACACACACACACACACACACACACACACACAAACACATCTGCTAAGAATCAATAGTGAACTCCCTCTCTCTCCCTCTACGTCTGCTGTAGTCTTCACACCTCACAGGGTGACAGCAAAGTCCTCAGGGGTCGGGCTGCGTAATTAACTGTATTAATCATCATCATTTTAACAAGCTTGATCAATTACAGCATTTGCATTTACATCACCACATATTCTGTAACCAGTGACAGTGTTCTGAGATATTACAAAAGACACAAAGGTTATATCCAACCCCATATCTGACCCCAATTCAATTTATTTTTAATCACATTCTCATAAAGTGGTGGATATTACAGGACTCCGTTGATGTATAATATAGTACAGGTAATTCTGAACAATGTCTATACAACCCCACCCCATTTCCCCCCTCATCCTTTTATTATTGTGAACAGGTATTATTTGAGAGCTGGCCATTATTTGAATAAAAGCTTTTGTATAGGGATTTACGGTTTATGGTTATAATAAATACTTGAGTTAGCTGCTTGAAATACTGGTCCAAGCCAGTACTTGACTACACATGTAGTAGTATTGTGTATGGAGAAAAAAAGCACACATAACACCAACTTCAAACATGAGAATGCAGTGTCGGTGCTGAAAATGGGATCTGCATATTGTTCAGCAGAGTCAGAATGTTTCCGATCCACTCAGCCTGTTGTACGCGTCGGAGCTGCTGAATAGAGGTAATTACCTCCAGTCCTTGATGCACTTCGCTGTCAGATCTGCTTCTGAACGCAGCTTCAGCTAAACGGACTGAGGCTCTGGTATCACACCGTCCTTCACAGGATTCAGGGAGAGCTGACAGTGCGGGAGGAATCACAGCATCTGCAGAAAGGATGAGGATTAATTCTGTTAATTTAGAAATGAGTGAGAAGGAGCGCTGTCTATGAGGAAGTAAGTTTGATTTCATTATCAGCCTTAGGATCACTGTTTGTAGGAGTAACCTTATAGCTTTGCACAGTAAACACAGTAGAGAAGGTCATTGTCATCGACACTAGTTTTGCAAATTCAATCAGTTGTGAAGAGATAAGTAGAGCTGCAGTCTATTGCCATTATCAATTTAATCTTTCAATTAGTGTTTAGTCCAAGAAATATAAAAAAGTAAAAAAAATAATAGGTAGGTAGGCAGGCTTATTGTCAAAATACGTTGTAGAGTGAAATTGAGTTTTGTAAGTCCCCTCTGCTACATAGCAGACAATATACATTAATAAATAATAATCAATTATGAAAAATAGTAACAGAAATAAACTATACTTAGTGGAGCAGTGCTGGGGATGAATTAGAGTTTAAGAGTCTGATGGCTTGGGGGGAAAAGCTGCTCTGCAGTCTGGTGGTGTGGCAGCAGAAACTTCTATATCTCTTTCCCAGAAGGCCGCAGGGTGAACAGGCTGTGGCTGGGTGGGTACTGTCCTGTAGTATCCTTTGGGCTCTGCGTAGGCTCACCTCACCGATATCACTGATGCTTGGGAAATGGGTAGCAATGATGTTCTGGGCAGTTTTAATCACCCGCTGCCGTGCACATCCCATGCCAGTTTGTGATGTTTCCAGTCTGAATGCTTTCTATTGCTCCTCTGTAAACTCTGGCAAGAACGTGGCGTGGGAATTTGGCCTTCTTAAGCTTCCTCAAGAAATACAGTTGTTTCTGAGATTTCTTCACCAGCGTGGAGATGTGAGACGACCATGTCAGGTTCTATATGATACTGATTCCCAGGAACTTGAATCTATTCACCTGCTCCACCTCAGCTCCACTGATGTAGACAGGAGTGTGCGTCTTTATCATCTTCTTCCTAAAATCAATGATCTTGACCTTGGTTTTGCTGACACTGAGCAGTAGGTTGTTCTCTGACCACTACACTGCAAGATTATGAATTTCCTCCCGATTTGAAGTCTCATCGTTGTTTGAAATCCAGCCGATGATGGTGGTGTCATCCGCAAACTTCACAACAGAGTTCTGTTCATGTTGGGGGATACAGTCGTGGGTGTGCAGTGTGAACAGGAGGGGGCTGAGCACACTTCCCTGACCGGGGCCTGTTTGTGAGGAAGTCCAATATCCAATTGCAGAGTGTTTTATTTAAACCCAGAGTGCTGAGTTTGCTGATCGGTTTCATTGTGTTGAATGCTGAGCTGAAATCCACAAACAGCATTCTGATGTAGGTGTTGTTTTTCTCAAGGTGTGTGAGGGCTGAGTGGAGGGCAGTGGAGATGGCATCCTCTGTGGATCTGTTGGTTCTGAAAGCAAACTGGTGAGGGTCCAGTGCTGGCTGGGATGTTGTTCTTTATGTGCTGAAGAACCAGTTTCTCAAAGCTCTTCATCAGAACGGGGGTGAGAGCCACAGGGCGGTAGTCGTTCAGACTAGACTCTGCAGACTTTTTTACAGGAACGATGGTGGTTGTGGGAAGCAGGTGGGAAACCTCTCCTGAGACAGTGAGATGTTGAAAATGTCAGTAATAACATCAACAGGCTGATTGGCACAGGTTTTTAGTACACGTCCAGGAATGTTATCAGGCCCAGCTGATTTACTCATATTCACTCTCAGCAGGACTCTCCTCACATCTGCTGTGGATACTGACAGTGGCCAGTCCTCTGGATGTAGAGTAGACTTTACAGCTGGCTCCTTGTTGAGGAGATCAAAGCGAGCATAAAAGGTGTTAAGTTCATCTGGTAATGTGACACTACACATGATGGGGGAGCTCCTGCTTTTGTAGCCTACAGGGCTGTCCCCAACTAAGGATTGAGATAGTCGAATCAGAATCGTCAAGTCCTGCCTATAGTCGACTGACTGTCGAATCATGTGTGTTTTTGTGCACGGCGGTGGTTACACACGGTAGCTCTGCTTTAACGTTGAGAAGCTGCAGAGCTGCAGTCTCGCCTGTCATTCACCGGTCTTGTGCAGAGTTTTACCTGCATTACTGCTGCCGACAACTGCATGCACGTCGCGGTTCCTCGCGGGTCTATTTCAAAACGATAAATAAAATATTCTTTATGTGGTTCATCAACGGTGATAAATTATCTGAAAGTCCCGCGAGGTGTGGACAACTCGGCACAAAACCAGTGAGGCTGGGGCTGCGTCCCTTCGGCAAGTGTTCCTCCACTGCCACTGCACACTTCCATGTGGCCCATCAAAGCATCAAATCTATCTAAATCTACTATTCGGGGTCAGCCCTAGTAGCCTGTGATGTTTTTGATGGCCTGCTACATATCTTTGGTGTTGTTGGTGTTGAGGTCTCTCGCCAGTCTCTGCTGATGTCTCCGCTTTGCCTCCTTGATGCCAGCTTTCAGTCTCGCTCTGGCAGTGCTATAAGCTTCTTAGCTTAGTTAGCAGCAGTTAATGGTAACTTTAGCAACAAGTAAAGCTCTCTGTCTATCAGGAAACTCTGTAAATCACTGAGAGAGTTCCTTCAGTGTGGACCAGCACACATTCGCATACACACTGCTAAAAGAATGCGACCATATGCGACCACCTCCGGATGTGGTCTGAGCGTTCGGCTCTCAAGGCGTGCTCAATGTGTCTTGGGGGCATTCACACCTTTAGGCTACTTAGAGCTGTCCATTTGTGATCGGATAAGAGAGGACGCATTTTAATGCCAGGTGTAAACAGGGCAAGAGTCTCCTCCTGGAAGCCGTTCATAGTGTTGCACTTTGTTGTTCAAATGAGAAGTGACAGAAAGAGATGCATTTAGAATGGCAAAAGAGAGTTTGAGAGAGAAGTTCAAACCCTGCTTACTTTCTCACCTCCACACACCTGCTTTATACTACATCTGGTGTAAAATCTCAGACACGGTCCCCCAATTGCGAAGTCAGAAAGGTGTGGCGGGAAGGAGTTTACAAACTTAAATGATATTACTGCACTAAAAACCATCTTTCGTCCACAAACGCACACCGGCTGTTTTAAATCTTTTATTCATTTTGGCCCTAGTGTGCATGCAGAGAATTACTGTCCTGAGATGTTAAATTGTTAAATCAGAAAAGAGCGTAGGTGGTTGATAAATAGACCTTATGGGCCAGCCAGGGTTAAAGAGAAGGGAGAAAGGCAGCATCACTTAGGAACACAAACACAGATAGAGAGACTGGCTGAGAGATGAGCTGAGGTTGGTATGAGTTCATAAAAAAGAGAAATGAGTGGAGGGGAAAAGGGAAACAGAGAAAGGGTTGAGATGGTACTTTAGAAGAGACCTCAGGCAGTCAATCTGAAAACAAAGAGAGAGATTCAGTTTGTTAGATCTCTATTAACTGATGGATTTTTGCTTTTGCTGCTGTGACGGATGGATAGATGGATAGATGGATAGATACTTTATTTATCCTGAGGGGTAAATTCTTATGTCGCAGCAGAAGTACATGGACGAACTACAAGCACAGTGCAAAAGAACAAACTGAGCCTGTGATACTGTTCTTTTAGAGCTGTTTTACTTATTATTATTTATTATTTAGTAAAAGAGTTGGTTAGCAATTCTGATTTGATTTACAATACTTGTGTATGGCACTCACACTGCACAGTCACTACTCAGGCGTGAGTCAGAGAGGCTTTATTGACTGGACCTGTGATTCAAACTTTCTGTCTGTCAAAACCTGCCTCATTATTTAAGTTATGTTGATGAACAGAATCAGAGCACTGAAGGAGTAGACATGATCTCTGACTTTGTTTCTTGCTCAAACACTGATTATCAAACCCAGCCTGCTGCTGCTGACCTTATCTCTTGCACGCATTTAGAAAACACGCAGATACACACACATTTCCATTTTGCTGCAGTCTCAGTCTGCTCACTTACATTTTACCCGTTTCCTGTTGCTCTTAACTTCAATTTGCATTTAGATTATATAATGCACTGAGTTACTTAGAATGGCTGCAACTCTGAAGTTGATGTGTTCAGCACAAGGGCGTAGGTTTTGTTTTAACATTGGATCGGACATAAGCGGGCGGTCTGGTTGTCCATAACCAGAAATTTTTGAGCTTAATTTACTGTATTTTGGTGATTTTTTTTTTTTGTTCCAATTTCTGTTTTTCCTGCATCAACCTTTGGAGGAAATGTCTTTATTTATGTAAAGCGAGACAAAAAAATTAAGATGGCAGGGGATAATTCACTCAATTTTAAAGTATCCTGTAGATCAGCTTTATGCATTTAATATAATTCCTGCTAAGTCAACACACGTCAATGATAAATTAATTATTTCAATATATTTATTTATTAATAGCTCCAGTGTAGAAAAACAAACAAAAAAAGTCAAAACATTACGAGAATTAAGTTATAATATTTATAAGTTGACCTGTTATATCCCTGAGATATTCATTCATTCATGGCCCCAGAGGATGGGGCCTACCGATATTCGTTATTGACTAATTTCCACTGTACCAAAACAGTGAAATATTATAAATATTCATATATTATTAAATTAGATTTTTCCGCTAATATTATAGTTATTTCGAGGGAACTTATTCAAAATTTTTAAGATGGTATTCCCAAATTATTTTTTACATTTTTATTTTAGGATTTAACAGTTCCAACTGGACAAATTTCTTTATCAAACTCTACACACAGATTTGAAATTGGAGGTGCTCTTACTGTTGCAGTTCATTCCCAATCTGGGACCACTTCAGCAAGTGTAAGATGTATGTGAAGACTTATTCCACAAATTGGAAGAATATTCATGTGTCCCCCCCTCACAGTATCTTTATTGGGATTCTTACAAATATTAGCAAGAAGATGGGAAGCAAATTTTAAAGCCACGTGCCCACTTCTCTAACCGCTCTGCAACTTTTGATTATAAATACTCAGTAGTACAGTTCTACTTTTAACCTTTGCAACCTGTTCTTACATGAAAACAGTTCAAATCACGTAATAAGCTGCCTTTTAACCTAATAAAATAAACTCTCCCACCCCTTTGAAGGTCTTATAGCCTTGATCATTTCTTGGCTGTCGTTGCTCATTCTTTCTTTCTCAGGAATATTATTCTCTGTTTTGTCTCAGAGCTCCTGAACTCTGACCTGTGCACTCTTTGCTATTGTTTTCTCTTTTGCAAAGTTGCCGTTATTGTGCTCGCACACTTTCTCTAAGTCGCTCGGGATAAGAGCATCAGCTAAATTCCCAAAATGTGAGAAAGCAAATGTATTCCCTCATTATTTATGCATGCAGGCTACAGGCTGGTGGAGTCTGCCTTCATCTCCAATAAGACTCAGGCGCTTTCTTCAAGCTGAAACACAAGGAACAGCACTTCTGTTTGCTCTTCCCTGACCAGTTCTTTTATCATTAGGCTACAACCTCTTTTCCATTAGCTGTGTTGTTTCCCTAGTTAGTTATTCTGATTTGATTTAAAAGATTCAGCATCAAGTCAGAGAGGCTTTATTGACTGGATCTGTGATTCAACCTTTCTGTCTGCCAAAACCTGCCTCATTATTCAAGTTATGTTGATGAAGAGAATCAGAGCACTGAAGGAGTAGACATGATCTCTGACTTTGTTTCTTGCTCAAACACTGATTAACAAACCCAGCCTGCTGCCGCTGACCTTATCTCTCATTTAGAAAAACATTTAGAAAAACACGCAAGCACACACACATTTCCATTTTGCTGCAGTCTCAGTCTGCTCACTTACATTTTACCCATTTGCTGTTGCTCTTACCCTCAATTTGCATTTAGATTCTATAATGCACTTAGGTTATTAGCTATAGTTACTTAGGCTGCAACTCTGCAGTTGATGTGTTCAGCACAAGGGCATAGGTTTTATTTCAACACTGGATGGGACACATCACCGTGGGGGCAGGTGGTCCACCCCCAGAAAAGTTTGAGCGTTAAACACTTTCCTGTATTCAGGTGAATTTTTCTTTACCAATTTATGCTGGAAATGTGATTAATGTAAAGAGAAACACAAATTTCAGGTGGCGGGTGACAATTCACACAGGCGTTCTGTATTGGTTTCAAATGATCCTTTTGAGCAACTTTTCATATTTAATATTATTCCTGCAGACTCAACACACATGTATCTTCATGTTAATGATAAATGGATTCATTTTTAATTCATTTAATTCATTTAGAAGCCCCTTGACTTTTAATAGCTCCTGTGTTTCAAGTTTTATGTTTATGTTCAAATATGCACATTCAAAATCTTAAAAAATGTTATTTAATGAGAATAAAGTCATAATATTAAAAAAAATAAAAATAAAAAAAAGACCTGTCCTGTGCATTAGTCTATGTAATTGCCCTGCTGATATGGTAGCTTCCCTTTCAGACCGTCTGACAAGAAGCTAAGATACTGGATGAGACAAGTGCTCTGCTCTTCATCAGAGGTGGAAAACCAAAACAATCTTGAAAAAATAAATATACAGAAATGTTCAATTTACCATCTCCGATAAAGTGCAGCTCACAGCCACTTCAGTAAGAAGCATCCTGGAGTAGTGATTCCAAACAGAGGAAGGTCTCACACCTACCGTTGAGAGGAAAGACGCCCTGCAGTCCAAAATTCTTACAAGTCATAATAACTGTAGACTGCCAGGAAATACTATGCACACATGACTCATAACAACTTTTTTAATATTATGTTATTCTTGCTAATTTGCGGCTGACTGTTTGTGTAGCCTACCAAATAAATTGACTAGACACTGATGGACAACAGTGGTTATATATTAAATTTTAAATCAAAATTATTGCTAGGGACAATTCAGAAGTCACTGGATATTGGTAGGGACATGTCCCTGCCGTCCCTAGACCAATTCTACGCCCTCGGTTCAGCAAACCCTTTCTGAAAAGGTTAAGTGTCGTTTTTCTGGGTTGTGAACCAAATACGTTGAAAACCTTGAATACCTGAGACTATGACATATTAAAGTCAGGCTTGAGAGCACTTTGCTTCAGTCACATAGGAAAGTTACACAGTGGTGTGACCTGAGCAACGATCCGTGATCCCCACTCCGTTTCTGAGATATTCACCCAAGGGAGCAGAAGTCAAGGTACAAGCTTACAAGCTTCTAATGTCAAAACCAAAAGCCATGCAGAGCAGAGGAGCTGCAGAGAGTTAGGGTTACGGCTGAACAATGTCTGCTGCTGGAGAATTCTGGACCATTAAAATTTGGTTTTGATACTAATGTGTGTTTTAATTTTACCTGTAGGAATCACGTTGCCAGTGTAACAACTCATAAACAACCACAATGTCCAAAGTCATGGAAGATCAAGAAGTGAATTTGAACTGACTGTATTCACTTGTATCTAAACATAAGAAAACATCGGAGATGTTTGTAACATCTGACGTTGACTGTGTGTGTGTGTTGAGCAATGAGAGCCCTCTGGCCAACTGAAATATCCCTGTAATCCTAAAGTGTGTTTCTCAGCTGCTCTACATCAAAGCTCACTTCAAAGAAACTGAAGAGTGTGTGAATATTGTTCTGAATGCTGCCCACCTGGATTCAACACTCAGAGGACATGCACATACACACACATCCACACAGTGGTGGGAAAGAAAAAGTCATACAAGCACAGTTACAAAACATAAAATCCTGACAGGCAAATTGAGTGTGTGTGTGTGTGTGTGTGTGTGTGTGTGTGTGTGTGTGTGTGTGTGTGTGTGTGAATTTCAGAATGTTATGCTATTTTTGTTAAGAGTTTTGTGAAGAAATCCTGGATTTATTCTTTTCACCAGATGACACCTGACCCCTGACACTAACACAGAAACACTCATGCAGATACTCACGTCAAAATAAAGACCAGTGATACCACGTTTATGGTGATCGCACTAACAGTATAAGGTCACAGCCTGTAATGCTCATTAACCAAATTGTTAGAGACGCCCTGTGGGGTCATGAGTGGGTGTGGTCTCTCTCTCTCCCTGTAGAGGAAGAGCTGATTGTGGTAACTGGAGGCACCTGGGCCCAGTGCCCTGGAGTGTAGGCAATTTGTAACTCTGTCTTCTCATTCGTTATCAATAGAGGAGCAAAAATGTAAAGTTTTGTGCAAGAGGTTACCTTACCTGGGCGGCTGTGGCTCAGGGGGTAGAGTGGGTTGCCTGTTAATCGGAAGGTTGGCGGTTCAATCCTGGCTCCTCGAGGTTATATCCACTGGCTGTTCTGCCAGTGTGTGAATGTTAGTTTCTGTTTGAGCACTTAGGCTCAGTGAATGCAGATGTGGTGTAAAAGCGCTTTGAGTGGTTGAAAAGACTGAAAAGGCGCTATACAAATATGGAGAATCTAAAGGTTTATATGTAATTGCAATTTTTCTGCCAGATTGATTTGCGTTTAGTTAAAGTTCAGTATTCACTGTGTAATAGATAAAACATGTTATGGAGCATTAAAACATGAGACACCATCAAAACTGGGATGTGGCACGACTTCAAAATAAAACACCTTGTGCATACTCCTGATCATATATCAACAATAAACACAGTTAAAACAGACAAAAGAATGAAACAATTTAACTCTGGAGCCTATTTAACCATGGTAGAAGCACAAACATCAAGGACATCAACAAATTAACAAAGTCTGAATCACGCAGGAAAAACGCTCTTATTCTGAAATGCTCGTTCAGAGTAGAGTATGTTCATGTTTTGAAGTTTGAACGATTGCCTTCAAGATGAACATTAAAAGTGGTGATATTAGTAATTTAACCTAAGACCTTGTAGAGACTGTATTTCTGGAGAGATGCTAAGGTTGGGGATTTGTGCTGAAGTCATCTTCTAGTAGATGGTAAAGAACTGGGAGGCATCCATCTTCATCCGCTTATCCGGGGTCGGGTGGCGGGGGCAGCAGCTCCAGCAGGGGACCCCAAACTTCTCTTTCCCGAGCCACATTAACCAGCTCTGGCTGGGGGATCCTGAGGAACATCTGCATGGACTTTATTTCTCAGTCAATGTGTCTTCCACTCCTTATATACCAGGAAAAAAGGGTAATGGCAAAAACATTGCTGGTTCAAAGCCCTGAATTGTGAGGGCAAATTGCATGCAAGGGAATAAGCCCCCTCAGCAATGTACTCAGTCTCACAGACACACTTAACTGGTTGCTTCTAGCAGTTTCCACTATAGAACTTACTCACCTTACCTAACTTACTGTTACTTTTACAGAAATGTAAATGTTTAAAAACAAAAATATGTTGTCTCTGAGTCTTTAATAGCTCAGAAATGTGGTGTACTGCACTTTCTGAAGCACTGTTGGACATATTTGGTCTATATTGGACTGACTGTTTACTCAGACGCTTTGAAGAGGCCAGGAGTCAAGCGTTGAGCTCTGCACTGTTTATTTTTAATAAACGTGTGACCTGGGCAGATAGATGGACGAGAACATTTGGAAAAACCAAGATGGTTCACATTGCGTCTTTCATCCAGATAAGATGAAGTGATCTTGAGAGGGGGTCGGGGGTGTTGGAGTTACAAGATACAGTTGTACTTGTAGGTTTCCAGTGTTTTAATGGTAGACAGGAATTTTAGTGTGAAACTCAAGCCAGTGTTAAAATGATTCCCTGAGAGCTGTTTATACCAGACTGATTTAACCAGCACAGACTGGGACTCTTACTGGGAGAGAAAAAGACAGAAGGTGGGGGAAAGGAGAGACACTTTTTCCCCCCAACATACTTAACTTACAGCATGTTAAATGTTGCACATATCTTTTCCTGTTTAACAAACTTTTCTCAGAATAGGGTGGTAAGATAGTTCTGGGGAAAAGGAAACAAAGATTACATTCTGGAAGCAATGTCTGTGTATTCCCTCCAGGAACAATTATGGTTTTTATCCATGATTATGACTACCCTGAAGACTTTTAATTGAGTTATCAGGATTGCAAAAAACAAAACAAAACAACAAACATGTAACAATTAGTGAATTTTGTGGAAAGGGTCAAGAAACAAGTCCTAAGATTTTTGGTCACACCCAAACTAACTTTTTCTAATGAAGTCCTTCATCTTCATCTTCGTCTATCACAATATGCCTTTAGTCACAGGTCTGGAACAAGATGCAGAAAACCACATGAAAAGTGCTTTATAATTTTACATTAGCTGTTGTAGAAGTGTGGCGTCCATTCAAGGAAAAGGATTCAATATATCCAGATACAGACAAAGGAAGCTGAAACATACATATTGGTGAGAGAGTAGAGCGAGTTTGTGTCTGTGTGTGGCAGTGTGTATGCAAAGTGTGTTTACATCTAAACTGAGTATGTGACTGAGTGTTAAGCTGTAAATCCACAAATCTGATTTTAAAATCTGATAGCCGATATATCAACCAATATTCTTTCCCCCCCTTATTTTAAGAAACGCATAACATAAACAAAGATTATCCCTAACATTTGTTATGTTGAGACCTCACCAAGATACCATGACATCATGCAGTTTAAAAATAAACTTGTTATTGTTAGAATTATTACTTTGAACAAAAGTACAACAAATATATTAAAGTTCTGATAAATACGAGTCCAATGTATAAAAATACAGAAAACCTTTTTTAAATATTTGATTTATTATAAATTATAGAGTACTACTACTAATGAACATTAAATTAAATAGTGTATGTACTGTGGGGGCCAGCGAAACAGAAACCATAAAAAATACCAATATAGTACAACTACTAAAAATAATAATACCATATATCATCTGTCATGTCATTGCTATCATAATAATGATAAACAGGGCTCTCCTACACACACATATATATATATATATAACATTTTTTTTCTCATGTAGTAGTTATTATCTTGCACATAATCATGTCATGATGACTATTTTCTACATCTATTTTATCACCTACACTCTGTTAATTCTATCCAATGCTACAGAAACTCATCTCCTAACACACTTGTTGCTCTATGATACAGTGACACAGAGGAAATGCTGCCCTTGAATTAATCTAATACTACATGACTGTCTTCAACGAAGACCTGCGTGTGTTAGATACTTGTTCAGCTCTCGTTTAATCACAAGTCCCCTCTGGTTTAATCATTTCTGACACGCCGACTGTAACTAGAGACACTACTGTTTAATCGCTTCTTAATGTTAGCGCTCCTCCACTGATAAACACGGCGTTAGCTTTGTGACTAATTTAGCAACAGGCAGCGTTATCCTCTGTTGGCGATGTTAGAAAATATTTAGAAGTAATAAATTAGAGAGAAATGAGGTTGCTAGAACTGACAAACTGTTTCAAAAATAAATATACATTTACGTCTGTCAGCAGCGTAGCCTCCAACACTAGGTTACCGTCACATTAAACACGCTGCTGAAATGTGATGAGGGCTATTTTTTAAATATTTAAGTCATGCAATTGACGTGACAAAAGACCAACTCACCGGGAACACTGAGTGTGAGGACTACCGGGAGCTCCTCACCGGAGCTCCGACAGAGCCGGCTGTGATCTCCGGTAGACTGGAGTCAGCTGATGTTTTGTTCTGTAGTGCTGCAGCGTTGTGTTAACAGAGGAGCTGCAGCACCCCCACTGGTGGACAAACTGAGCAACACTCATGACAAGAGGGAAGGATCCGACTCTGTTTCTCTTTTTTAATAGTCATATTGGCTGTTATAAACGCCGATGCAGATATATCTGCAAGTAGCTTATATTGGCCAATAATATCTGCAAAACGATAAATTGGTCAGGCTCTAGATTATAATCAAATCACACAAACTGGTTGTAGAAGTGAGGACGCTTTTGGTCTTGTTAACATTGAGATGTAAATGTAAAATGTTTGCAGGACATACAACCAATGGTATTGGAAATAAACATTAGCACGTACATACATACATACATATTTTCCATGTTAATATGCAATAATCTTCATGACGCAGTCTGTCTCGCAGGTCTTCAAAGAGCGGAGGCTACTCGCAATAATATTGCTACATTTTGTTTGAAGTTCACGTGACCCCCCACCGTTACTCAGCCTACCTGCTTTTAGAGAGAGCACGAGAGAGAGAGAGCATTGCTCACAGCTCCAGGGCTTGTCAGCGACTTCTGAATTGTCCAAAATTGTAACACATCCATCCATCCATCCATGGTCAACCGCTTATCCTGCGTACAGGGTCGCGGGGGGCTGGAGCCAATCCCAGCTGATATCGGGCGAAAGGCGGGGTACACCCTGGACAGGTCGCCAGTCCATCGCAGGCAAAATTGTAATCAGTATATTTAAATATAAATGTTGTCGGTCAGTGTCTAGACAGTTTTAAGTCTTAAGCAGCTGTGAGCTGCACTTTATCAGAGGTGCTAAAGTGAACATTTGTGGTGATATTTCTGTATGATCACAAGTGTTTTCAGTTTCGGTGTTCTTCCTCTGTTGAAGAGCAGTGGCCACGGTTAATGTTATCAATTACTGTTAATTACTGTCAGTAGTAATTGTAAAAATAAATATAAATGTATGCTACATATATCATTTACTGTTGCTTTATAGATGTACTTTGGGTAGGCGGCAATGTGGGGTGGAGGGTGAAAACATGAAAGATTTCTGGGCTGGGCTAAGCCCCCAATGTTTCAAGAGCCTGGAAACGCCCCTGCATACAGCATTGTAACATCTAGTCTGCCTTATCAGAAAAAGAAGAGACTGTGGGTGATGTTTGTGGTACCTGGAAATTGTGTTAGAGTGAGCTCTAGCTCGCTTACTTTCTCTCTGCCTATGAGCAGCTAGCCTGACAACCATCCAACATGGAGTATTTTTCTCCGTTCACCTTTCGGTCTGAAAGCGTCATTGTGAATGCTGCCAGAAATGCTCTTCGCCTCAGCCCCAGGTTATCCACGTCGTGGCAAGTAGAGGATGTGCCGAGGCTTACGTACCAATGCATGGGCAGATACAGGGTAACTAACAGGCTAGCTAACAAGCAGCACAAAGTTCACTTATCTGTGCAAATAAGCAGCTGGCAGTTAAACGTCTCTTGTTGTAACATAGTGTTTTTCCTGCATGCCCTATGACGTGTTATATTAGACAGCCAATTGCCAGCATTATTATAGGCCAAGGTATGACTGCATTTATACTGAGTAATCTTAATGTGTTGCAAACAACTTCTAACTAAATCAGATATGCTGATTTTAACTGTGACAGACAGATGATGACAGACATGATGGAGTTCCCGGTAAACAACAGATGCAATATGTTGCATCGCAACCTCAGAGAACATCTGGTTTGGATGTCTGCTTATTTTTAATCATGCTGCTCAAGGTATAAATGCAAAGCAAGATATAGGATTAGAGAGACTTGACATCTTTGCTTTGTTGGGTACAATATCTTCATTTGACGTAGTATTTCTACATGGCACAGATGCTAGTGTAAAGACTCATTACTGCCTGCACAAACTTTAAACTCTTTCACCTGTTCCTCCTGCTCTGACCTTTTGTGTTATCTTGAGTAGACTGAACCAATACCTAATTTGCACATGCTGAATAATTAAAATAAGCTTTAAATGGAGGTGGAGCTGTTGCTGGATTATCAGTCTGTAAGCTCTCGAGGAGATAAACACTTGAATCTTCAGGAAAGTTAGGGGAATGAAGAGTGAAACAATAGCTGTGGCAGCCACTGCAGAGTAAACACGCCACAAGTGCTAGAGTAGAGTGTGTGTGTGTGGTTCGCACACAAAAATATGAATTCATCAGTTTTCTTACATTCTATAAATAGGACGATGTTAATAATTGAACCTATTGTATCATTTGTGCAGTTGAAACTACACTTGTCCATCCAAATGAAGGCCTGTGTGTCCATGTGCATATATTTACATTTACAGTGTCTGTACTGTATATTTTTTTGCATGTTTCAGTTGTGTTAGGATTTATTGATGGTATTTACACGTTGTTGACATCAGAGAGTTTATTAACTGGTCTTTTGTTGAAGCAGCAGCTGGTCGGCTGGTGATGAGCAGCTCTGAAGAGATGCTGAAAACATATTTTTAATCACAGAACTGGGAATATTTACCAATTTACAATTTTAACTCCCTAGTTTCTACATTGATCATTCTGAATGATTACATGAACATTGCTGTCTTGTCTATGATTAGGTTTTCTGAAGGATAAAGTGAAGGTTAATTTGAATTGTCAATTTCCTCTTCCATTACCAATCAGAAAAACAAAGTGGGTTATTCCTCAACTGCTCAATGGATACAGAAAAGACAAGCAGTGGCTGTGCGTCAAAAGCATGCCTCCATACACTCAGATCATTTACACTTGAACTGTGTCACTAGAGGAAAAGTCAGGGGGTCACCACAGTCCGTAGGATTCATCCTTTGGGGACCATCAATAGCTGTACAAACTTTCATGGCAATCCATCAAATACTTGTTAAGATATATAAGTTTAAGCCAAAGTGGAAGACTGACAGACCAACCATCCATTCCACTTTGCACTTTGTTTGTCTAACTGTTGTCTGGTAAGACAGCCCTGTGTTCACAAGTATTTTTCTTGTGTCCCTGAACTTCACAGCAGATTTTATCAGCATGGTTGATAGCAGCCGATAAACTACTTGCTGGAAAGACTGCAACATTTGATTTTCCCCGAACAACTGTGTAGTTGTAGTAGGACAAAAAATGGGATTGTCACAAGTTGTTAAAAAACCCCTTTCATGCATTCATCTAGCATTTGAACCGCAGGGACTAAAATGTTTAGAAGCCTTTTCAAATATGTAGATTTTAATGTCAATAGTCTCTTAACAGAACATTTTTATAATCAACTGGTGAAAATAGACCCTTGACTTTTCCAGACAGCTCCTCTTGTGGTCTGAGTCAAAGTGCAGAATAAAATAGCAATAAAAAAATGGGACTCATCTGCATCTCTCTCACTGTTTGTATTCAAGCTGTAATGTCCAAATTTGATGGGAGATGTTAAATAAAGATTAACTATAATGAACATATAAATTATCATTCATGATAGACATGCTGTAATTTCATTTCTGTAACTTTATTTAATGAAAGCGTAATCAGGGACTTTAGCAGTTCATGAATAGATAACACAACCTTGCAGATGTTCTTCGCTGCCTGGGGAATGTTAGTGTATGGAGTTTTACATGAGTCTAAATTTGCTGCTGGTGTTCTTGATGAAATAAACTTCTCTGTGCGCTGTGATGAATGTCTTTGATTATTTCTATCCCTGCAAGGCGAAAGACACTAACAGGGTTTGAATCATCCACTCCCCCGGTAAACACGAAGAATCAGGTGTAGTAAAATCAACTTTTAATTAGGAAGTATACAATTTTGCTGAAGCTCAATCAGATTTCTGCCCAGGGAGAAATACCATAGCCCAAACAGCCACCATAGCCTTTTACTTCCCATTGAGGAGTCAGCTAAATGCTCATATTGGAACCTCAAATCAGCTCCTAATGTGCAGGTCAGCGCTTTGCATGACAGCTTGGCTACCATTAGTACATAAATGTGTGTGTGTGCGTGTGTGTGTGTGTGTGTGTGTGTGTGTGTGGCTTTGTAAACCACATTTTCTCTCTTCAAAAAATCACTGCTTTCATTTTTAATGTTTAAGGAAGTAAAACACCTTACAAAAGTTTGATAATTTCAGTCAATAAAATGGGTCAGCAAAACACAAGACTTTAACAGTGAGAGCGCTGTTCGTTTTCCGTTTCAAACTGACAGTCAATGTTGTTTTTCTATTCCTGACACTAGGGCTGGGGCGTTTCATCGCCGTAGTCGACATAATCGATTACGTAAATACGTCGACTCGAATTACGTGCGTCGAAGCGTCGCTGCATCCGGTGTTAGCAGGGATTCCCACGGACAAGCTACAGCTACAAGATCACGCCTACGACCATCTATTATACTTTCCATGTCCGCTAGGGTCCACGTGACGAAATAGTCTTCATCAGAAGGGGTACGCTTTGGCTCTGTGTGGGCGTCCGTGTGCCCTCCGCTTTTTATGGCCGACCAGGGCACCGACCGGTCTACTGCACATGTGTGGAACGAGTCCGCCAAGCTGACTCCAGAAGGTAGTATAAGCAGAAGTATTCCGCGTCCGCAGGGGTCCGCAGCTCTCCGTGGGAGCGTCTGCTCCAGAGTATATTCAAATCTTTCAGTTTGGGAGTATTTTAGACAGACAATCAACAACGTACTGCTCCGTAAGCTCTGTGAATTGGAAATAGCTTCACTGCAGCACAACCGCTGTCCACGCATACGCGAAGCCGCATTAACGTGTGAAGCAAAAGTATCGCGGAGCACTTTGTCTAGACGACAGCATCGCAAATCGTGTTTACCTTCTTTCTCCACACAAGCACGGCCCATTATCAGCATGAGTACACGTAGTCTGTAAAAAATTATTTTGTATTTTTTATCGCCTTCATGTTAAAAGTAATTTCAATCCTGCTGCTGTTATGGTAACGTAACTTTATACCGGGTGCCATCCAACGTTCAGCCGTTTGATATTTTCTGTTTATTTATCGGCCACGTATGAGCGAGAAAACAGCTGAATCTAACATTACAGACAATCTGTGACTGAACAATCTGAATCGTTTCATTGGTTTACATTTGCCCCACTGTGATGCAGAAATACATTTGTTTATCATACTGCATTACTCAATAGTGACTCAATAGTGAATCCATGTCAGAAAAGTTTTACGTAGACTAATTAATGTTATTATCACAACACATCAGTGACGTGGAAATTTGATTAACAAAGTACTTATTTTAACACAAAACATGATCTTTCTTTCAACATAACCAAACCTTAACCATGGTGTTGTCACATCATAAAACTGATTTTGATTTTATTAACAGTATTGGAAGGCAGAGCTAATAGGGTCAGATCAGAAAAGGCTTTAAAGTGTTGTTGTTTCAGCTCTACATGCAGCATGATTACATTGCAACTCCTTTAATTTGAAAAAAAAAAAATGTAAAATACTTTTTAAAATATAAGAGAGGTTGAGATAGGATTATTGGCAGCGACACATGCAAGCAAGAAATTGCTGCAGAAATGATTTTAATATAAGTGTAAGGGAATCCCAGAAATGATGTACTCTGCACAGAGCATGCTGATGTTTACCAAGTTGGGAAAAAGTTACTGAGCAATCATTTTCTGAAATGATTGCTCAGTTGTTTTTTGAACTTTATAGCCTATTTGGCTTTTGACATTTTGATTTATAACATCCTTTGGATATCCAACTTACTTGATACAAGTCGGCCGTGAAGATTTAAGTTATTCCCTTGTGTAAATGTTTGAAACAGAACTGTGTCAGACAAATCAGCATCAGTGCAGGATGTATGTAGAGGGGGAACTCCTTCAGGAGCTGATACAGCCGAGACTTTCAGATACAAACTCATCCAGCTGTGCACATACAGAATATTTGCCAAACTGCTGGTTTGGAGAGGCTGGCAGGTAGACTGGCAGAGGCTCACTCCTGTGCCACCCAGCTTCATTCTTCATCAGTCCCCCAACTGTTCTGGCTCTGCTGAACAGAATGCCTTTCCAAGTGTTTGCTTTTCTGTGTCTGTGTGAAGGAGGCTGGAGAGGAAGGCAAAGAGACGAGAGAAGTGGTTTCAAACAGAGCAGGCAAAGAGGGACTGATATTTTATCACAGAGATGTGAGTCTGATTTGGCTTGTTTGCTTTTGTGTGTGTATCTTTCAGGCTGCTTCTTTGTAAAGGTTTTTTATCTGCTTTAAAAAATTCTAAAAATCCCAGTGTGCCTGTGAGACTGCCACAGACTTTAAAACAGATGTCAGCAAATGATTACTGATTTATGCTTTTTGACACATGCAGTTTAAAGGATCAAGACACCAAGACTTAATAATGGTCACTGAACAATGTAAACCAGAGGTTCCTGATCTGGGCATCAGGAACTCCAGAATACTTTGCATGGTAGCAATACTCTCAAAAGAAGATCTGTACACTGCAATCTCTCTGCCAAATCTTATTTTAATCTACATGGGCATGACAGCATTTCAGCCACAAATAGCCTTCCTTAGAGGATGAAAAAAAGAGAAACTAAATTCTGCTGCTAAGAAAAGTTAACTTTTATGACTAATATTTGTTTTTTTCTTGATGAATAGTTAAATCTCTTTTGGCCTTTTTTGCAAACAATTGCAAGTAGACATTGTTCTGTATTAAGGGATCACAAGCAACAAAGGTTGAGAACCACAGATCTAATAAAGAAAAGGCTTTGCACTTTTTATATCAGCCACAGTCATGCAACCTGCACTGATCTGGTGGCAGTTTATCACAGATGATTGTCTGTCTTTTTTTTCATTTTTGTGTCTCTATCTGTTTGGTCCCCTTAATTAGCTCAAATGATTTCAGATAGATTGTAGCAAAAAAGAAGAAAAAAAATAAACAGATGAAAGGAAAGTATGATGGATGAAAGAGAACAGTGTGGATGTTTGTGTGCAGGACCAGTACACTTTGCCTATCTGTCATATCTGTCTGTCCATTTGTCTGGATGCACCGGCTGGACTTCCACTTCATCTAAGAGATCACCACCCACAGAAAAGTCTCTCTGCTCTCACATGAAAACAGAGGGAGATTTGAGAGAAGTCCAATCAGTTCAAGGATAGAGTTAACCACAGGAGAGCCTGTCTCTCAGCTGTGCAGGACCCTGAAAGGGAGGGAGACAGAGAGAGAGCACAACATGGAGCTAACACTTGAACAACAGTCCACGAACGCCCGTCTGCAAACGGCCTGAGTATTTACTTTAGGTTGTGAGGTTGGTGAGAACTCATCAGTTTATCCTGGCAGGACTGTCTCGGTAGTCAATAACGGCAGGCTAAGATGGCACCAGTAAGATCTCAGGGCCTGACACCCTGAAAACAAGACACTGCTTGAAATCTCAAGATGTTGTTTGGCCTGAAACTCTCACTTATCAAGACATTAGGTCTGCAGCAGTGAGATGAACTTCCAACATAACATCAGCATTAAATGGGGCTTAAAGATTCAATTCATTTTATCAATATCCCACTAATTCATAACAGAAGTTATCTTATAGCATTTTTTATACAGTGCAGGTCTAGACCATACTCTTGCAAGAATTCCCACCATGAGCAAGCACTCCCTTTTAGCACTTAGAAACCTTGAGCAGAACCCTAAATCCAGGTGGGTGGCCAACTGCCTCGGCCTGTGTAAGATCACAGCACATTGATGGATCCACATAAAGGAAAGAATATAGAGGTCAGGCACTTCCATGGCTTGATTTGTTTCATTTATTTCCAAATACATATTATAATCTAAAATACCAGTTTCTTTTTTAAAAGCTGGCAAACACCCACACTTTTACTCCAACCAGCAGACCTTGTTTCCCCACAGCGTCCTGTCTGTATCCTGTTGTACATCAACAAGACTAAGTAAGTCTGTGGGAGGGCTTATTTTTAGCGGAGCTCCAATAGGAAATGATGAAAGAGGACATGGTTCCCATCACACACTGTTCCCTGGGAGCGCTAACTGTCGTCTGCTAATATATTAGCAACTATCTGATGAATTAGCCTTCCGATTTAATAGTGGAATATCTGTGACCCGAGAATCAGTTTGGTTATAAATAATTTAAAAAGATCCACTACAATTAAAAAAAAAACTGAAAGGAGGAAACGTTTTTTGTTGCTTTGATCCTGTGAAGCAGTTTCCGTTCTGAAGTTAGAGTTTATTATCCCCCTCAGTGAGGAACCCAATGAAGTAGTAAATGGATTTATTACTGTTTATTTATGATATTGTTAATAGCACTACTTGTTTTCAAAGCAGCTGAGGCAGTAAAACATTTTGTCTGGAAAACATTGCCAGACAAACTAGACTGAGTGCTGCCCTATCTGAGACTACTTTTATAAGTAAACTGCTTATATTAAAAGTGTAGGGAAATCAAAATAAATTACATGTGTTGAATTACATACGTTATGTTAATAGCAGAGTAGAAGAAGAGTAGTATTAAAAGAGTAGCTGGAAATATTCAGTACTCTGAATTCAGAGAAGTTGAAAAAGAAGCTGATAAATTACATAATTTTTACCATTGTATAAATTTTCTGATGTAACCAGATTAATGTACTTTCATGTGTGGTCATTTACTGAATGAGGTTTTTAACACTGCAGGATCTCACAAAAGCAAATCAATTATAGTCAACTACAATTTGTATAATTTGGAAAACAAATCATGTGACCTTTCGGAAGATACGAAGTTTAATCCACAATGAAAAAGACTGTCTACATAAATGGACTCAACATCAGATCTCTTCTCCTTTTGCAGTCTAGCAAGCTGCAGTTTGAGACATTTATCTGACAAGTGTCATGTATCATGCGCACCTGATGCTCACTTATGTCGCAAGTATGTAGAAGAACAAATCAGGGGCTTAAGTCCATGTCGAGATGTTTGAGCAACTTTCATTTGGGAATAAAAAACAAGTGCCGGGGGTGATGACATATTATCAGTGTGCAACTGTAGATGATATACAAAAAAGTCAGGAATCTATTAGAGGATACGTTTTAAAGAAAAGATAATGGGTGACAGGTATTCATATTTCTTATCTGTGACAATATAAAAGTGCTGGATGCATTTAGACCTCTAGTAGCACTGTGGAGAAACAGGAGACACTTTTGCACAAACTTTCTAAAAAAATATATTCACACTCATTATTCATGAATCCTTCAAAATATCCCTCACCATCCTGTAACGTAGAGACTATTAGTTTGACATGCAGATACATAGCTGGTGGTGTATTTGTATCCCATTTGAATGAGGTTGTACAAGGATGTTGTCCTCCCAGAAAATTGTCATTTCCTACTTATTCACTGCACTCAGTGTGAGTGACACTAACAACATCTGCCAGCCATCATCCTGCTCAGCTCCAAGCACATAAAGGTCGAGTCATTGATGGGACATTAGCCTAAAAATAGAATTTATTGCCTAAAAATAACCAAAATGCCACGTTTTGCCTTGTTGCCAACCAGTGGGTTGCCTTTTGACATGTTTTCCAGTTAAGCACAGAAATTTTACATTAAATCTAGTTGTGGTACAGTATCAGTAAAATACCCTATAATCTACTGTTGTCCCACGACATTATGCTTTCTTTATTGATTTAATTTCCGCTGTCATTATCTAATTTGTCTTTGTCTTGTTTGACCTTAATCTGTTATTTTTGTGGGCCATGGTTATAAGGTGTAAATACAGCGTTCTCATTCTCAGGTCTTTTTAAATGAAAATAAATATAAATAATATAAAATAAACTTATAAGTCTTAAGTTATAAGTTTAGAACAAAAATGTTGTCTGAAAGTTTTCGAAGTTGAGGAGCTCCACAAGTGGCGGTAAGGGAAGCCTGCGCCAAACCTGCAGGAGGAGCTTGCGAAGCCGGCCAGCCGCCCGCTCACACCGTCACACAGACCGCTGCAGCAACAACGGCAGAGCTGGAAGGTTTTCACACCGCTTATCTGTCTTTACATTCTGAGTAATGTTGAAATGTTTTAAATTAAATCAAGAGAAAGCTGTGTGGGGTTCGCTGGTGTGTGTGTGTGTCGCATTGAACATTATGTCGTGGCAGTTGTGTGTGGCGTTGCTATGACGACCAGCTACATTGAGGGGTACTATCTCGGGGTACTACCTGCAATGGAAAATGGAGTACCGCCAAACCGAGTCGAGGTGAGTTATGCTGGTACTGGTAATGGAAAAACGGCATAAGTAACTGTTACTTTACTTTACTGTTGGGCTAACTGCTGTATTTTACTTCCCTCTTCTGTGTATGTTTACTAGATAAATAAGCGCGTTAGTGAATTTTTGTTTGTTCCTGGCATAAGGGACAATGTAACTAATCTAAGAGCTGCCGCAGTGTTTTGTGAATCTACTTTCTTTGTTTGCGCCTAACAATAAACATTAATATGGGTCATAAACAGCTGCTTGCATAGAAGGCCTGTATGGCTGTATTTTGGAAGAGGATGGTTTGGATCTTTTTGTCCTGATTTGTAATATGTGTTATTGAATTTAAAGAGTCTGTCTGTTATAGTGGAGCTACTATTACTACTTTTTTTCTGTATGAAAATACTTTCTGCAAAAGGTTCAGCATCTACTGAACTAGGACAAAGGGAGCCTTAAAGGGTCTGCTTGCCCAAATTTACCCTCATAATATTGTCTCGCTCGCCTCTAGTGGTATGGAGCCATGTAAATGAGCTGTCCCGGTACTGGCGCATTTTGAAGTATGGGCCAAACCACTTTTTTCCGTCTGGTAACACTTCCTCATTTGGTCAACATTGTACTTGATCTTTTACCCTCCTTGTAAAACAGAAAAATTGATGCAACAAAGTGACGCAAGTTCTCTGGGTGTTTTCTTTTCTTGAATTCTTGAAAATGTAGGTAATTGACAAATGGAGTTTAAATAGACAAAAGTGGGTTTAGGGTGTCTGTAACAAACAGATAAATTACATTTCATCATAGCAAATGTCCTGGAATGTGTTGAGCATAACAGTGTGAGGGCACCCGAGGGTGATATTTACTTTAAGTGGGCAGGATGGAGTTGTAGTTATGCAAACTTTCCTCTGAGGCAGAGCTGCTCTGGAGGCATAAGTAATCTCTCTGATGGTGTTAAACCTCATTGCGTGCAGCCAAAGAATCAACCTGTCTTGTTTAGAAACATCAGAATAAAGTCAGATTAAGGAGGTATCTGTGTTTCATCCGTATGTCTTAGCTTTGCTTTGCTGAGTGTGCGTTTGATTGAAGGACCAGTGAGCACTGTCTCAACACTGACCTGAGGGAATGAATCAGCCTCCCTGCCCAGCCACTGCACTTGTGATAAGCGACTGTAATGGATCCTATTTTTAGCTGAGCCCCCCACGGTGTTGACTGGTCTACTTTGAAGACTGTTCCTTCCTACAAACATCCAAGCTGGTTCAGTTTATGGCAGAAAAGGCCCTCATACTCTTTGACCAGGGGCATAAATAAATGCGCACATATTTATTCTCCTTAACTAGGTACATAATGCTCAAAAAAATCTATCTGTTTGTCCATCAACATATTTCAATGTCTAGATGAATAAGAAACTGACTGATGATTAAACATACATCACACTATCAATTTATATTGTATGTAAAGTCATGCCCTAAGAGGCGTGTCATGGGAATTTTTCCAAAGCAATGTCACCAATACAGATTCTTGGATCTATTGTACTTGGCAGGTGAACAACTTCTGCATTAGACAAAAAATTATGCCCTGCAATGTAAAAGTGGAAATCAAAGCTCTGATTTATTATGTTAAACACCAAAGAGTAGCTAGTTGTGTGTTTTTATGGTGCAGCGTTATCAAGGACATGCCGGTGTTGCATTAAAGCTCCATTCATCAATGTCTTTAAATGAACAATAAATCAGATGATGTGTAATGTCAGATGGTTTACTCACAGTTACAAACCCACAGTGACTAATCAGCCTGCTGTTGCTGCAAGAGCTTGAAGACGCTAAAACGAGTAGAGCTGAGGTGAACTGCAGAGTCGGGTGATAATTCCTTGACCTTCCTTCCATTTGACATAGTACTTACTTGTAGTGTTAATATAACAATATCAATAGGGTGCAGCTTTAAATTAGCACAAAAAACTCAAGAAAAAAAGCAACCTATAACTAAAGCATCTTTAGATTATTCAAAACTCTGTATAATTACATGTCATTTTTTATGGAGGAGGCCTTCAGCATTTTAAGCGCTGGATGTCTAATGAAAAGACACTTTCATTCACGTTCATTTATCTTTACTTGTTATAGTCAACCATCAGGGTTGCTGTGAGGTCAAGGTTAGTCCTCAAGTGATGACGAGTTCTGGCTTTTTAAGTCAGTCAGAAAGTGTACGCTTCCTTACAGTTTCATTCTTTCTAGGTTAAGCATTCCTGGAAAGGGTGAGGAAAGCTACATAACTTTAAAAAAATATATTTTCCAGCTCTCAGCAGAATAAAGGATCTAATCTAGGAGATAGCAGATACTTTCTTTGTAGATAGATGGTTTATAAGACTATATCTGACACACGGCTGTGGACTCTGAGGTCAAGTCAGTTTATCACCTCTGTAGTGCCACTGTGTCAGGAATTGCTTGCTTAAGTCTACCAGGATTATGGCACCATAATAAAAAGGCGTACACAAACTCACAAAGACAAACGCACAGAGCCACAAACCTAAAAAACCGACACACGAGTACACAAACAGATTAATCTAAATGCACATATTCAGGCATACACAGACAGACAAATGTACACCCATAATATAACACCCATGCCTAAATACACACTCACAAATCTACACACACACACACACACACACACACACACACACACACACACACACACTCACACTATACATGGCTGACTTATGCACGTTAATACTTCATGATAGACCATTGCATTGCATGTTGATAAAACAGACTTGGAAATTTGTCATGCATGGGCACGCACGCACGCACGCACGCACACAGGCAACAAGTACATCACAATTTGGCTGATACATATTTCCTCAAGTCACAGGATTAGCTGAGAAATGTCTTGTCACAAATCTAAAATCAAGGCTGTTTCTCTCAGCTCATGAAAAGTTGCCATTTTGAAGATGCATTATATCAGGGTTCAATGGCCCAATGGCCCCAGTGCCCATAATAATGTAGTGTTGGGCAAGTTAATTGTCCAGTGACATTTGCTCTGTCTACATCAGGAGTCAGCTGCCTCTCTGCCTGCATCCTATGTTGCAGTGAAAGTGGCCAAAAGACCAACAGGGAAAATAGTACCGAGGTGATTTACAGACAGATGGACTTTACTTTTTGCTAAACCGCTATCTGCTGCTAACTGAATTTTTTGGTACCTGTAGTTAGTTAGCTCAGTTAGCCGTGCAGCCAAGAGCCAAACCCGGCAAGAAAACCACATCGGCACTGTATTCCCTATCCTTAAACTGGCTTCTGTTGGTCTTGGAGGCTGTGTTTGGTTTTTAATTAGCACTCTATTTTCCATTTCATAAATCAAAATAAATAAATATATATATATATATATATATTTATGTATTTAATTTTTTTAAATGTTATATGAAGAAAATTAATCAGATTTTTGTAGTTTGAAGGAATCATTACAATGTATATACATAAATTAATAAAGTAACAGTGATATCTTCTTTCAATTTTTCCTGGGCTAGTAAAAATATGCAAGGGCCAGTTAAAACTCTGATTTACTAGCCCAGAGGGTGGGGAAAAATGTTACATTGGACACAGTGTGTGTGTGTGTGTGTGTGTGTGTGTGTGTGTGTATATATATGTATATATATATATATATATATATATATATGTATATATATATGTATGTATATATATATATGTATGTATATATATATATATATATATATATATGTATGTATATATGTATGTATATATGTATATGTATATATATATATATATGTATATGTATATATGTATATATATGTATATATATATGTATGTATATATATATAAAACCCAGAAAACTGGCAACAAAGACAATTCATCATCTTAAAGAGGAATATTTTGGCTGTAGTGTGAACCTAAAATGGCATCTCAGATTAAATTTCTTGACTGAACCTGATTTTGTTTTTTTAGCTAGGAGACACACTATCACACCTTAACTGAAAGATTAATTTACAGAATCATTTCTGAAAAATAAAACTTAGATGGAATATGATGGAAATATATATTTAAAAAAGCCCAGTATAATCCTCATGTACACACTTTTACTGACACTCTTACACGTGCAACCGCCAGGATCCTGGTCTATGTGGGTAATGAGTGGATGTTTATCATTTTTGCAGGAATGCACAGCAGGAATTTCCACTGCTTTGCGGTTCTTATCTCTGGCTGTTTAACCAGAGAACAGGTAACAGTTTCCATTGTCATTAATGAGCTGCTACAGTGATGTAGAGGCATGTCTGTGACCTACATTCTAACAGCTCCTATCGGTGCTGCTTAACAGAAGCAACCATTGAGGTTAATGGGACTGGGGGACACGTGCCGGCTCTGGTGGAGTCATCCCCGCTGTCCAGCCTCTGCAAGTTCTCTTTGTGTTTATAGGACTTAATGTCACTTTTAATGGGCACCTTTCATGAAGTCTTTATTGGATTTTCAGGTTATACAAATCCTCCAGTTGCTCTGGAGGCAGAATTAATCTTACTGGTTGGGTTTAACTTTAGAGGATGGAGCTGTTGAACCAGAACGTAAGTAAGTGAATCTGACCAAGAAATTAATTCAAAACTATTATGATTAGTTGATGGTTTAGGGTATTTATCAAGCAGGAATGCCAGACATTGCCTGCTTCCAACTTTTTTAAAGTGTATTGCTTATTACTGTAAATGAAATATCTTTGGGTTTTGGATTGTTTGGATTAAACAAGCTATGTGAAGTCAACAACTTAGGGTAGTAGACAGACCGACCAATTGATTAATTGAAAAAATAACTGACTGGTTAAATGTTACTAAAAATAGTCATTAGTCGACAAGGGGGATCCGTATATTGTAAATGATGCGGTAGCAATACAAATGAAAATGCAGTGGCCCTTGTGTGAGCTGTGAACAGGCCTCAAATTCAACTGCTGGAGTGTTTTGCAGTCTGTGTTTATTTGTACCAAACCACTGATTTACAGACTGTGTACATGTTATTTACATTAACTCCTGTCATCTCTGTATGTTCATGAATTGGAGTCATAAAGTCTCAGGATAAGCATAGCACCTTTTCCCCTCGGTCCAAGGCAAATAAGTTACCATTAGTGTCCACTTTTATCTTTGCAATGACTTTATATGTAATTGCGGTCCCTCTAATTTACATTGTACCTATTTATATTTTAGCTGTTGTACAAAAAAATTTATTGTTTTCCTCACCAGAAAAACACTCAAAATGACCTCTGTTTAGATTTTCCTGCTAAGTGACCTCTTGTGTACATGTGAATAATGACTGTCCACTCTCAGAAGCAAAGGTAGAAATAGTATGATGTTCTAGCTCTACAAAACCTCTTAGGGAGGAGGTCAAGGTGGATGGTTGGACATAGAAAGTGAGTCATTTATACTGGTGACCATGGTTTTACAGTCGAGGCTTAACACTGTATCTGGAATATTCGTAACACACCCAATGCATCGGTGAAGTCTTGCGCTAACGGAAGATCCAGTGAACACATTGTCTGATTGTGCCAGTGCCATTTATTTCTTGCGCACAGGAAGCAAACTCTGGTAATAAAAACATGAGGAGTGGCTGTGTGGTGTTTATTCATACACCTTTAAGTATTAGCCAATATACCCAGCCTGTGATCTCCAGTATTACAAAGAGAATGGTGTGGGAGAGCAGCTTTTTATGTGCAGTTTTGCATGCTGTTTGCAGCGCTTGCTAGTGTGTGTTTGCGTTTTCATGTTCAGGCTGAGGTTTTTTTAAAAACGAAGGAGGAAAAACTGTGGTTATAAAAATATCTGTGCACGTGTGGACTAAGCCTTACTGCCACATCTTAAATGTACAAGGCTTGAGTGCTTTACTGAGTCTCTGTAGGATGATATTGCAATACAAAAGCATTTAGTAGTCTATTGTAGTAGTACTAGTAGTCTGTGGGATCTTCCAAGAGAATTGATTGGTTAGTAGGCGGTGCTTTTATAGAGTTGATCTCTTATCGAGGGTTGAGCAAGTACTCAGTTGAGAAGAGTATCTAGTACAGATAATGTACTTTTTACGAGTGTGAGTATCATCAGAGTATAAATATATACTATATATGTTTTCCTTTAAATATATGAACACTAAAACATTGCTCCAAAGCTTAATTCTAAAGCTGTTCTGTAAAACAGTTTTCTATTAAATATAGCAACTTCTGATTAACCCAGTCTAATTTCATACTTCCAATTAGTCCCGCCCACATATCGGTTAAGCCCCGCCCATTTCAAGTATGGATACAGATACATATTACTTAATTATTTTGAACAGATACAGATAGGGGTGTACTCGCACATCCTTACTCTCACCTGCTTTGGAGCAAGTTAAGCGTTCAGCATAAGGTATCGCTTTGATTGCTTGTGTTTGAGTGCTGGCCTATTCGCACGAGTGTTCACACACAACACGAATAAACACACTTTGCTGTAATTTAGTTGAAATAAACGGATCAAACTGATGCCGAAGTAACTACAACGCGATGCAGATTTGTTAAAAATATCAAGTCATGCTTTGTCAGGTCTGTCAGCAATGTTAAAAGCTAACGACTTTAAATGCTTGTTTTCTGAATGGAGTTTGAGTAAAAAGTAAAACGTTAATTTCATAAAAGCAATTAAATCTGAGCTCCTTCTGACGTTAAACGGCTCCATTATCGGAGCAGAATCCAGTCAGACTGCGGGGTTTGGGTTTTTATTCATCCAAAGTTCCAGCGCTGCCTCCGGGTCTCTCCTCCAGAGCTCCGTGTAGCTCAGCAGCTGTTTGTCGGTGAGCAGCGGCTCTATCCCTCCTCTCTGCCTGGTGTCCCTATCATCTACACACGACACTCTGAAAAGCTGTTGGTGACGTCCGGACAGTGCACGGTGATAGGCTATTGCGACACAACATCATGCGAATCTCACGCTCGAGTTGACCGCTGCCCGGCAGGAAATTGCGTCCCTCCGCGTCTTTGTATTGACTTTGTTTGTAAACGCCTTGCGCCCAACACCGGCATCACGTTTTGTGTGAAGCCAGCATAAGAAGTAAACCACCATCGTAACACTGAAAACCCAGGGTTGATCATGAAGTTAGCTAACGTCAAATCTTGCTTCAGAGTACAGGCCCCTGGATGTCAGTCTGTGTTTGGCAACATTTAGGTTTTGGTGTAGATTAGGAAGATTAATTTTGTTTCTATTTGTATGGCGGTGTTGCCTAATAGCACATATTATTATGGGAATGCAAGCTACCAAGGACCCTGAGGTTATTGTTGTTGTCCATATTTGAGAAACATAATACATTTTAATAGTGTTATAACAGTATTTTGAATGTAGCGCCCCCTGCAGACCTGACATCAGCAGCAACGATATCATAAGTTTTACCATTTGCCCTCAGGGAAGAACACAATACAAGGTTACTGACACAAGTGTAATACCTTACTGTGTGTGTGTGTGTGTGTGTGTGAGTGTGTGAGAGTGTGTGACTCTGCGTGTGTTTGCATTTGAACTTAAGGAGACTTATTACATATTTGAGACTCTCAGGAGTGCCCTATTAAATTATCATGAGTACACTTCCTATTTGTCCACCATCTGTTATCTTCTTTTCTCCTCTTTTCGGTTCCCCATTAAACTCTCTACCAACTTTGCTTTTAAGCAGCGGCCCTTTCTGACATTTATATCTTTGGGCTGATGTTTTAAAGGTGCTATATATTTGTTTGCGTATGAACAGTTTATTTGGCCACTGTGTGTGTGTGTGTGTGTGTGTGTGTGTGTGTGTGTTTGTCATCAGTGATGGAAGTTTTTACAGCTGTGAGTCACTTTCTCTTCAGGTGCTCTTTGGACATTCCAGCAGGTTTTTATGGCTTTTGTTATTGAAAACCTTCACTGAGTCACCCTGCAGCATGACGCCCAAAGAGTTCCTGTGGACATACATAGTCAGGACAGACAGACAGTAAGACAGACATACAGATAGACAGTCTGTACTGAAAGGTCAGTTTTTGATGACTACTCCTGGGGAACCCTCATGATTGCTTGTGTTATTGAGTGGTCTGACATTCAGTTCAAGCCAATATCTGAACAAAATACCAGCGGACGTTTATATATACTCATTTTTTTCTGCTCACAATAGGCTGTGTCCTGGCATAATCAAGTATTTATGTGGGTTTCTTTCCTCAAGGATAACCACTTTCCTAATCAGTTAATCTATTAATTGTCAGTCTATAAAATGTCCCAAAACGACCTATTGGCAAGTACCAGTCCAGTGTTCTCAAACGAAAAAGGTTGTACACTTACCATGCTAATTTATCTCATTTCAATGCAGGAATCTTTGACATAACTCAACAAAGCCTATAGCTGACATGCATAGTGTTGCTTTAATTAAGACTAGATGTAGTCTGTGCAGTGGTGCAAAAAGTGAATGATATATTGCACTAATAAGTTACTGTACATGTGCAAATATGTAAAGTCAATACAAAGTAGTATTTTGAGAGAATCCAGACTGCTTGTTTTGAACATTTCCTGCTGAAACAGCACATTAAGGGAGGGACATAACTTTGGGGATAATTAAAAAATGTTATCAACTTGTGAAATCACTTTTAAGGAAGTGAAAATGAAGACCCAAACTGTCGGTCTTCAAACATCCAAACATTTGATCCCACGGAGCTACTTCCTGGTTTATCTTTGACCTACCGTGTCTGCACATGCAGTTTCACAGAGCAAAGGACACTCAGACGTTTCAGGCGCACTCTCTTTTGGTTTCACGTCATGCAGGTTCATGGATTGATTGGATTAAACTTTTGAATTCAACTGGTTGATTTACATGTAGGACTGTTGTAAAGCTGTGTCGTGTGGTGTTGCCACATCTGCAGATCCCAGCTACGAAGCCGGTGAGTAACATTTTACCTTAACTGAGAGGAAAGAAATTAAGATTCAGTTAACAAGCAAACAAACAAAAAACCCCACCGACAGAAGGCAAGAATTCACCTTTACCTAGTGGCTTTTATGATTCTTTCCTCTGCTCTTTCATTATTTTTTTTCCTTTTATATGTTTTATTTTCAGTCAGAGGCCTTGAACTGAGACCATACTGACATTTAGCAGGGCAAATGCCCATGAAATATCATCCAGCACTGATATTAGGAATCAATAACATGATGAGACACAGAGTCAAATACCTCTCTGCAAGGTATTTCTGTCTCTTCCTTTTGTTCTTTTTTAATTCTTAGCAGTTCTCTAAATATCTCCTTTAATATTTATCATCTGTGTTTCTTTCTCCACTCATTTCCCTGCCTTTACTGCTTATCTTTTTTCCTTGTCAGTTTCTTTAATTCTCTTACTGCCTTTGTCCCTGTTTTTTGCCACTCTCTCCACCATTACATCACACATGAATGATTCAAGGCATAATACCGAGTCCTGGATCGATACCTTAATGAACCTGGAACAGCATATTGGGCATGCAAATGAAGATTGCCTTGGTGGATTTCATCACTGGAGAGTAAACAGACTATCTTAGCTGCACAGTGTTCTTGGATGTGTACCCAGAGACCACAGGAGGTTCATTATTATCAGTTTAGCAAATTGGGTGTTGTTGGTTGTGACTGCCTGGATTAGCTGAGCAATATTGGAACAGTTATGTGGACGAAGAGTAGCTTGGCTAAATACTAACAACTAAAGTAAAGGCATCCATCTTGGTACTGAGAAAGAAGAGCCCCAAGACTGCCATCCAACTCAAATTAGCATTTAAATGAAATTGGTAAATTCATCAAGAGGTGCAGAAGTGTGTCATCATCTCGTGGGCACAGGAGAACGCTGTTTTCCCTGCCAGAATGATGTTGGTTCTCCCTCACTGACCTTGAGTCACAGGGACTCCACTCTCACATTGAAATATGGAGATGCACGCAGTTGGCAGCTGTATTGCCCCTCACCAACAGGCAGGCAAATTTGATTACCATTGTCAAAAGAAAACCAAACAAAGTCATTGCACTGTGGCTGCACTTGGAAGGGAACTCAATATCAAGTCTGTCCAGATGTCTAAAGGCTAATTTGGGTTGCTCCTTAAAACATAGCAAAGGGGAAAGTTATGAGTAATGAGGGTTTGTTTAGAGAAGCTCTCAGAACACAAGAGCAGGCAGATAACTGGAGTGAATTGAAACAGAAGGGATGAATTCAAGGTAGGACAGCTGGTATGAAGATAGAAGCTGGCAAAGATGAACTTTAACACCCTTAGAGTGGAGATAATATTTAAACTAGGAACACGCATTTACCCTCTGACCCCGAATGGAAATTAGCAAAGTTAATCCCTTTGCCTTTAGGTGTAACAGAGCAGGAGAATCCACGTATTATTTCAAGGTTTCCGATCTTTCCCTGTAGTCCTGTTTTTAAGATATTAACTCATAAACTGAACTGAATTAAATGCCATTTTATACAATTTGACAAACTTATCTTTAATCGATTTCCACTTACAAGCTTTTTCCAGTCTTTCTACTAAATCTCACACCAACTGAGTGTAAGCAAACTCCATCCGCCGATGAAGATGGTGAGATGCGTTCGACTGAACTGAAATGAAGTAGATGAGTTTTCTCCGCTTGTGGGATGCCACTGAAAGCTTTGGAAAATTATAATCGGTAGGTTAATAGCTTATCAAAAGACTGTTTTTATTTTAGGGGAGATGGTGTTTTGTAGTGACCTAGGTTCCAGCATGGCCACCAAATTGGACGTCAAAATATTTTTCTGTCTTTGCCCTCTAGAATGTATCTGTTTGATTATGTGACAACGCTATTGTGACTTACGTAATGTACTTATTTTAACCCAAACCATGATAGTTTCCTAAACCTAACCAAGTCATTTTGTTGCCTAAACCTAACCAGTTTATGATAGCCACGTGATTAGATAGATGTCAGCCATGTGGGACTTTTCACAATCTGTTTAACCAAGAAGAGGGGTTACATTTTGCTCAATTCAAGCAAAAGTTATAAAATAACACCTACCCATACATGCTTCATGCATGAATTCAGACAGTAGCTAATTCATCTTCAAACTCCGACAACCATTAATAAACAGATGTAGCTCCTAAAGTAAAGTTTTGTAGTATTAGAGCAAATAATAAAACATTGTGGACATTAAACCCTAACACTAGCAGTGTGTAATCCATGCACTACCTGCTGAGCTTTATTTACTATAATAAAGCATAAAAAATGATCTGGATAGTTTGCATAGAAAGGGAAGAAAGTTTAGAGGGACAGATCAGCATGTTTCTAAAGGATCAAGAAATTAATCAAATCTCCAAAGTGCCTTCTGTCTAGTTGGTGTCTAACCAAACTGTAACAGTGTTAGTTTAACCCACCAAAACTCACAAAAAGTGTTCAGTGCAGTGAATAATCTAAATATCGATCAAATATATAGAAATGATTTTGCTGCCTGCTACATGTCTATAAAACTCTTGCCCAGTGGGGCCTCCACAGGACAGGTTCACAGTTTGGGGACTGTTCTCACTGTCAGAGGTCCTGGTTGATTTCATTGGCCCCTGACAGAGCCCGGCTAAGGTCACCTCCCACAACAGTGTGTTCTGTACTGAGGCTTAATGGGCCTCTAAGTGGGGAGACGGGAAGCAGATGGTGTGGGGGACAAAACCACACAGCTGGATCATTATCAACACACACTACACTCACAAACACTGTACATCTTGCTAATATAGCTAATGACTTTAAATCTTAGAGGTGTGTGTGTGTTTGTGCATCCTTCAGTATTTGCAGAATCCAGCTTTCATGTTCTCCCTTTGGATATTTTTATTGAAAAGTATTTGATCGGTATTAACAGCCTTAGGGGTTAATTTTCTATCAACACTTTATGTTGACAGGAAATTAATGCCATAAAATAGGTACTTGTGGTCTTTTTTATTTGTGCAGTGTTTGGTTTATCAAAAAGATAAATCCTGAAATTCAGTAGATGTGTCTGCAGCAAAATACATAGTCATTATTACTTCACATTCAGTTTAAATGTGTTAATTAATTTTTGGAAGGTTTTGTAGATTCTGGCTATATCTTACACATTGTACCTTTAAATGTAGCCCTGCATGTGCTTTAAGTTCACTCATGACATTTTGATGGCTAACAAATTACTTAACATGCATGAAATGTGTTATATTAACATAGCAGATACATTGCCACATGAAGTGAATATTGAATCAGTTATTCCTTCAGCTTATTGTGTCATCTTAAGGCCACTGGTTCTGCCATGTGTTCGCCCAATGCACAATGTTGAAAAATGAATGAGGGCGGTACAGTGCAGAGAAAATCAAGAAAGGAAGCATTTCCATGGCCTAAATGTCATTTGACTCATCTCATTAATGCAGTTTGACACCCGTTGTGCATGAAAGTACCAGAGCTGTGCCATGTCTCGGTCATGCTGCTTGACTCTGAAGCATTAGAACTATAGGACTCCCTGCTGGTGTAAGGAAATGTAAAATGATATGGTCAGGTCAGCAGGTTGCTGCATGAAAGATGAAAAGCGGAGTAATCTGATTGACTGACACAAAAAGAAGAAGGATATGGATGAGTAGACGATAATAGAGGGCTGGATGTTGGAGGAGCATCAATGGTGAAGAATGTCCATCTTTCTTAAAATTATAAATCATTGGAATGGTAAAAATCCTGTTTCTGAAAATTGAAAACAGAATAAATATGTTAAATATGATCAAAAAATGTTTCCCATTTTCAGAGATTTTTTATTTAATTGCAATAAGCAATGCTATTAAATCATGTATATTTTCCCAAGAAGAGAATGCACAGTCATTCATACTCACTTGTGACATTGTTCACTTTCTCAACCTCAAATGAACTAGAAAAAAAGAACCTCAGATTAAACACAACTATTTTAATTGAAGTTTACTAACTGAAAGAAAGTGAGTTCCATCCATCCATCCATCCAAAAAAAAAGATCCTATCTTTATCCAACTTATAGAGGTTACAGCCTTGGTTGCCAAAATAATAAAATTAAACTATTACTATTCGACTATTCATGTTTTTCCATTTATTTTAAAAGAGCATTGCATTCCTATAACATAATCTAAATCACAATGGACAGTATAGCATCAAAATTGATGCAGCAAAAGCAGAGATTTCGTGTTATTATTTTTTCACACATTGTTCTTTCTTGTCAAAACCTTCCATCGACATTACACTCAATGCAACACGTCTGCCAACAACTCAGGTTGGAGTTTCAAGTGTGTTCTGCTAGAAGCACCTAATGTAGCCTGGAGCCCCAGCATAGATGGGCAGTGTGCTAAAGAGCTCTGGTAAAGTTTCAACTCCACATCCCCAGAGTTCTGACTCATGTGGTGTCAGTTGAGGCTTTATAACTTAAGGCTTTATACAACCTCTTTTTCATATATGCAGTTGTACTTCCCAACATCTGTAAGAAGACTGATGTATACATTTGCTGGAGTTCCCTTTTAGCCGCTGAGCAAAAGCTTTTTTCTTTTGTTTGTCTCAATGAAAGGTCTCAAAATCACATTCTCAGCTGACTAAAACTGCATAATTAATAATACAATTAAAAATATTAATGATAATTAACATTAGAAACTAATTGGGTAAGTTTCACTTCCTAGTTAATTAGGCTGCATCTAACTCTGAGAGGCTGAAGAATGAATGATCTTCAGATATTGTTCACAGATGCTCACAGATGCTCATGTCTCACATCCTCCTTCTGTGGCTCAGTAAAGGCTATTGTCAATATGTTTAGACTGAAGCTGGCAAAAGCAGATAACATACTATATTATTCTTGCATCCAAACAACAAAAAAACATATTGTTTCTATGAGAATTGTTTTGTTACTTGAGTGCTAAATGCTAAAGCAGGAATTAGATGGCCATTGACCATTAAAATTACTCAGTAAAAACTTGATATTATGTTATTTTTTTAGGGCAGGATCATTCTCCATGAGCATTTCACTGTGCATTATAGAATTTTAATGTGATTTGGTTTTGATGTGATTTGTTTAACAGTCAAAACCTAAACTATATGGACATATTTCAGACTAAAATAAACATCAAACTCAAGTTTGATAAGTTATTTTTTGTCCACAGCACAATAACTTTAATTTCCATTCTACAGTGCAGCAAAATGTGTCTCACCATTAATTTAGTGGCAGGTTTTAGACAGGACAGACCTCTGATGGTGGTCCTCTGAGTGATAAACTTTGTGACTCAGGGCTCCAGATTTGTGAAGCGATTTCCTCTCCTGTTGGTTAATGTGATCTGATATGATTGGATGATAAGGCTCTCTGGAAATATGTTTGATCTCTCCGTCTGCCATTCAGTTCATTTCCTTCGTTTCCAGAGATTTTCATAAGAAGTTTTTTTTTTGTCTCTGTCTATTTCCACCCAGTGGTTATCTCCAACAGAGATGTTATGTTTAAGACTGTGTCTGTTTGTTTCTGTTTGTTTTTCAGCAGGATATCTCAAAACTCATTAACATATGTCTTTAGTTTATTGTGGAGTTTATTAAAACTACAAATCTTGTGCCGCCTTGGTGGAGGTGTGTACTCACTGTGTGGTCTGTCTTTACATACTCTGCTAATTATTTCCAGTACAAATGTGTGTCCAAGTGTGTGTTTCGCTGTGTGGATGTCACCCAATGATATAGGTCACAGAGTGCAGTCAGTTCCTATTCTCAATACATATCAATATCATCAAAACCTCACATATGTTTTCTTTTTTATCACATATGTTGTTTTTTTTTATTATGTGTGTTTGTGTGCTTATGTACTTCAGCTCAGGAGCAATATTTTGGACATTTTTGGAGCGGGAAGATATTTTTAATCTGTTGATTATTTTCTGAAATAAAAAATTGATTGATCTGATCTTCAGAAAATAGTGATAAATGTTCAGTCCCGGAGTCAACGATAATGTCTTCAAAAGTTTTGCCTGACCAACAGCTAGGCCAACCCAAAGACATTCAGTTTACATTTATATAAATCATTGAAAAGCAGCAAATCCTCTCATTGGAGAAGTTGCAACCAGAAAAGGGACCATATTTTTGCTGATAAATTACTCAAACATTCTGTCTACTAATTAATTAATCATCTAATCATTTCAGCTCCAGTTGGTTTTTAGGATTGTTGTTATTAGGGTTGTGGTCCTCACATGTATGGAACTTGTGTGAGTGTGACCCAAACATCACTAGTCAGTTACAGCCTGGCATGACGCCATCTGTTCGCTCTAGTAAAACCAATAGTTGAATTTGCATCCGTATTAAAGTCCCCTGAACACATCCAGTGTATTTCCTATATGGACATGCATTAGTACATATGGAGACAGCTGAAAGGTCAATTGTCTGTGTGTGTTTGTGGGTTTGTGAATATGGCAGAGCAGTCTTCACGCCATACACACAACAACTTTCCTGTTTTAAATAGCTGACTATTGGTTTTAAACTTAATTAATCCTAAATGTCACTGTTTATTTTAAGATTTAAATTATTGTGTACTCATATTGTAGTTTTTTAATAATACTTTTGCTGCAGCACAGGCTGAACTTCTCCTCAAGGATCGCTTAACTTACATCTTGTTTAACCTTGATACGGTTTTAAATTTCCCTAAATCTATTTAAGCAGGCCTGCCTGGCAATAAGAGCAGGACACCAATGTGCACTGAACTAAAGATATTACAACAGAGTGTATCATCCAATAGAAACAATGTCATTATGTTATAGACAATAAATAACCCATAAATAAATCTCTACTGTGCTTCAATCTATTGTACCTACGTCTTTCTAAAGTAATTATACGTCGCTGAGCCCAAAATTCAGTTGCTCTTTCTGGTCTGTGCAGCAGCAGCAGCAGTAGCAGCAGCAGCAGCAGTTAAATAAAAATGTGACGTTGCAATATAAATTTGTGGAATATATATATGTGTATATATATAATAAAAATTAAAAAAAGAGTTCCTCTTTTTTCGGTTTGTTACCTCCAGGAGGCTGCTCTGCTGACAGCACACAGAAGCTTAACTTTGAAGATTAGCCCCACCTTTACTGGAAGCCTTTGGCTGAACCTCAGGAAACCTGAACCAGCTCTACCACACAGTCTTAACAAACACAGACGAGCCCTCCACCCCCACTACGCATCAGTCAGTCAGTTTGGAGTTGTCTGCTGGTCTCGACGTCTCTGTTACTTCTGCTCATTCACATTCTAGATTTCGTCTGTTTTGTTAAATCTTTGCTCACTTCCTTACTGACATTTTTCTGGGACACATTTGTGATCATCTGCCATTTACTATCTTCATAATTTCTCTGTATCTTCCCTCTCAATACTTCCAATTAACCTCCTAACCTGGTGTGATTGTTCTGTAAACCGGAAAAAATTGATTGCCGGTGTAGTCCTATACCAACCAGGCTTTTGCATTTTATTCCTTCCTTTATTTTTCCTTCCTTCCTTTTATTCCTTATCATTTTGTTTCTGCTCTCAGTTCAAACTTAGGCTCCTCCCAGGAAACTACTGTAGTGAGAGATCAGTAACCCTCAGCAATTTAACTTGTTGGCAGAACTGGCACTCCAGCAGTAGTGAGGTGTTCATGTGCTGCATCCTCTAGAGAGTAAAATGGGCAATCCCATTACAAAAACACCTGTGGGCAATATATAAATGTAGCCTGAGCGATTCTGAACATGCTAACAACCATTAGAACTAACATGAACTAAAATAGAAAAGGTTACAATGCTAATTTATGATGATCATGGTGTCATCCACAGACTTCACAACAGAGTTCTCTCCATGTGTGGGGTTGCAGTTGAGGGTGTGGGCACACAGCCCACAGGGGCTCCAGTGTTCAGGACTAGAGTGGAGGAGGTGTGACCTCCAATTCAGACTGTTGATCCTGTGTTGAATGCTGAGCCGAAATCAACAAACAGCATTTTGATGTAGGTGTTGTTATTTTTAAGGCGTCTGAAGATTGAGTGGAGGGCAGTGGAGATGGCATCCTCTGTGGATCGGTTGGTTCTGAAAAGCAAAGAGGGTCCAGGCTGAAAAGGATGTTGTTCTTTATGTGCTGGAGAACCAGGTTCTCAAAGAACTAAAGCACTTTGTAAAAACGGGGGTGAGTGCCACAGGGCAATAATTGTTTAGACTAGACACTGCCGACTTTTTAGGCACAGGGACTATGGTGGCTGTCTTGAAACTTAGGGTTGGTAGTGTTTCAGCTTGCCAACCAACTTTTCTCTGTTAGTGCTGAAAGTGTTATTCCAAAAGTGACTCTTACAATTTACTTTTGGAGTCAACATTCAGACAATAAGCCCTTTTTGTGCAAGAGGTCAGTAAAGACCTAAGGAACAGCGCCAGGCTATGTTGCAATTTTGGCGTAGTGACAGCAGTGTCGAAATTACAGGTCATGGGACCCAGAAAGACTTTTTTTACACACATCTTATAAAGAATTTATGAGACAGATTCAAAATTTACTCCTGGAATTATCTTACTTCAATATATTTGTCTTAGACTTTTACAAATTTTACAAAATGTTTTATCAGAATATTGTATTGTATTTTTGCCATCTGTGTATACTGGGAGTCAGCAGGCTCAACCAGACACAGATTTTAATTCTCATGCTCCATGGACCCAAAATTTTGTTGGTGTAAGAAACAGGTGAGCATCTTTCACTGTAAAGGATTTCTTCATTTTAAAATGAAGAAATAATTTAAATACAGACTGAAATGAAGAAGTTAAAATGAATAGCTACGTTCAAGACGATGTATTATATTGATTTAGAAATCAGGTTGTTAAGGTGTAAAATATGAGTTTATTACAGAACAGTAATCCAACTGTTTAGTGAAAGGAGACCTTTGGTCAAACTGATCAATAAATAACACAGTTGTAAACAGATTAAGTGCATCAACAAATATTCATTCAAGCACTTTCTCAGGTTTTACTGAAACCAGACTGAATACAAAAACAGGGTAACCAATAAAAAATAACCTGGTATTTAATGAACCCTTTGCAACCTCATTAAGGAAAGCAGGACACACCAAACATAGATGTGCACATTAGGCTTGGATATGGTTTTTCCAGACACCTGCACTTAGTTTGTCAAATATTTAATAAGTCTTTTAAAGAGCTGAGTGGGGTTAATGTACTCCCAGGATGGGAATGTTGCATCAATACAGGAACATGACATGACGCCATGACTCCATTCAGACACTTCTCCAAACTTGAGAGGCAGCTGGTGGCTGAACTTTAAAATTTTTATGAGATTCAGTCAGGAATGTTCTGTCAGCTGCTCTCTTAATGGCTACAGGGAGACCCAGACATGGAGTAAACAGACTTCAACTCCATTAGGGCCAATAGTCGTTTTATTTCATACATACAAAATAAACATATTCATACAAACATAACCACTGACACTTTTTCGTATTATCAGTGGCTATGTTTACATTTATGTACATTAAGTGGGCTGTCGGCTACACTCATTCAGGACTGTAATTTTAAAATGTTATGATGCACTTTTGACTGCAGCTGTGTCTCCCATCCATGTTGCCATGAATAAACCTCTTAACAGAATATTTCTGTCCACTTGTGATGTCCCGCCCACTGCTTGAACAGCCTGCCAGCTATAAACCGATGTGGTTTTTCTGGCTCCTCTGCCTTTCACTTGTTGCCGTTGCTTCCGTTGATATCAGGATGTACCTTTAGCGCTGTGCAAGTCCAAACTTTAAGATGTTTCCATGCCACAGCAGTAGTGACAGACAGAAGCCAGGCATCTTAACAGTGTCTCATTACCAAGGTATGAGCTTACCTGGGCTTTTCTTACTCAACTGTTATGTTTTCCTGCATCGACCCAAATCTGTTTGCCTGAGTCACCAAATGAAGAAAGTGTCGGTGTATCATGTCTGTCTTTTCCTGACTCTTTCTAACTGAGTATTTCTTGCTCTTTTTCCTTTTCCGCGATTACTTTTCTCTTTCTTTCACTTTGCTCCTTCAGTTTCTCACACTGTCATCATATTCCTTGAATTTTTCCTTTCCTCCTCTGTGTGACTGGATGAGAGCTGACAGACTCCAGTAAACCCTCTCAGCGGCCTCGCCCATTAGCTCTGTCATGCGTTCAGCTCGCCTCACCTCCCCGACTGTGTCTATTATAGAACAGAGTCAGCAGGCCGGCCGTGACCTGAAGACAGTGCCAAGGAGATTTCAGACTGGTAGCAAATGAGTCTTATGATAATATAAAAAATCTGTTCTGGATTAATGAACACTCAGTTACACAAGTGCCATGACCTGCGTTGTACATGTATAGGAAGGAGGTGGGAAAATCTGTATCAGTATGTACTTATGTCGTCATGTGAGCTGATGTTTTGCCCCACAAATTCCTGTGCATTCATGCTCTCGGTGATAACATTTTTTTGAAGGGGACGATGTGCTCCAATTTAGTTCATAGGTAGAAGAATAGCAGCATGAAAAATGAGAAAATAATAGCATTAACAAGATCAAAGAACGTACAGGAATTTGTGAGGCAAAAGAATCAGCCTTGTCCTTACCAGAAAACCGGCTGTATCGGGCTAATGTTCAAGTAGCTTATTTAGGTTTACTGTTAGGCCACGATCTCTAGTGGCTGTTTGACAGTAGCAAAGTCAGGTGACAGGTGAAAAGTGAATGTCCATGTGCAGAGGCAGGTAGGTAGGTAGGTGGATGGGCAAAACAAACACAGGACTTCTACCCATGGGACTGGTCAAGTCCTGTGTGAAACCAAGTCACCAATTTCAACTTAAGTTTCAGTTTGTAAGTTTTAGTGGCATCTAGTGATGAGGTTTGCAAATTGCAACCAACAGCTCACTGTGAATTCTCATGCTCCTCGGGTGGTCCCATTTCCCGAGTTTAGAAGTCGTTCTTCCGACTTTTGTGTGTACATGGACAGCAAACTAACCATTATTAGAAATTACATGTTTGCAAAATATGTATATGCAATACGGGATTTTGAATGAATCAAAGTTCTGTATACTTCTTTATGTCTCATGTACACTTTGCTTCTCTTCTCTTTTTACAATAAAGATTTAAGGAGTAGAGCCTGACCGATGAAGATTTTAAAATTAGTTAGACAATATATCGGCCAATATTGTTTTCCCCCCTTATCAGAAACGCATAATATAAACAAAATTATCTGTAATATTTGTTATGTTGAGACCTCACCAAGATACCATGACATAATGCAGTTTAAAAAGTTTTGATAAATAAGAGTCAAATGTATAAAACTACAGAAATCATTTCTAACTACTGCTACTACTAATGAACATTAAATTAAAT
>NC_060168.1:30408156-30428246 GCF_021292245.1 Micropterus dolomieu | reverse complement strand
TCAGGTTGTTAAGGTGTAAAATATGAGTTTATTACAGAACAGTAATCCAACTGTTTAGTGAAAGGAGACCTTTGGTCAAACTGATCAATAAATAACACAGTTGTAAACAGATTAAGTGCATCAACAAATATTCATTCAAGCACTTTCTCAGGTTTTACTGAAACCAGACTGAATACAAAAACAGGGTAACCAATAAAAAATAACCTGGTATTTAATGAACCCTTTGCAACCTCATTAAGGAAAGCAGGACACACCAAACATAGATGTGCACATTAGGCTTGGATATGGTTTTTCCAGACACCTGCACTTAGTTTGTCAAATATTTAATAAGTCTTTTAAAGAGCTGAGTGGGGTTAATGTACTCCCAGGATGGGAATGTTGCATCAATACAGGAACATGACATGACGCCATGACTCCATTCAGACACTTCTCCAAACTTGAGAGGCAGCTGGTGGCTGAACTTTAAAATTTTTATGAGATTCAGTCAGGAATGTTCTGTCAGCTGCTCTCTTAATGGCTACAGGGAGACCCAGACATGGAGTAAACAGACTTCAACTCCATTAGGGCCAATAGTCGTTTTATTTCATACATACAAAATAAACATATTCATACAAACATAACCACTGACACTTTTTCGTATTATCAGTGGCTATGTTTACATTTATGTACATTAAGTGGGCTGTCGGCTACACTCATTCAGGACTGTAATTTTAAAATGTTATGATGCACTTTTGACTGCAGCTGTGTCTCCCATCCATGTTGCCATGAATAAACCTCTTAACAGAATATTTCTGTCCACTTGTGATGTCCCGCCCACTGCTTGAACAGCCTGCCAGCTATAAACCGATGTGGTTTTTCTGGCTCCTCTGCCTTTCACTTGTTGCCGTTGCTTCCGTTGATATCAGGATGTACCTTTAGCGCTGTGCAAGTCCAAACTTTAAGATGTTTCCATGCCACAGCAGTAGTGACAGACAGAAGCCAGGCATCTTAACAGTGTCTCATTACCAAGGTATGAGCTTACCTGGGCTTTTCTTACTCAACTGTTATGTTTTCCTGCATCGACCCAAATCTGTTTGCCTGAGTCACCAAATGAAGAAAGTGTCGGTGTATCATGTCTGTCTTTTCCTGACTCTTTCTAACTGAGTATTTCTTGCTCTTTTTCCTTTTCCGCGATTACTTTTCTCTTTCTTTCACTTTGCTCCTTCAGTTTCTCACACTGTCATCATATTCCTTGAATTTTTCCTTTCCTCCTCTGTGTGACTGGATGAGAGCTGACAGACTCCAGTAAACCCTCTCAGCGGCCTCGCCCATTAGCTCTGTCATGCGTTCAGCTCGCCTCACCTCCCCGACTGTGTCTATTATAGAACAGAGTCAGCAGGCCGGCCGTGACCTGAAGACAGTGCCAAGGAGATTTCAGACTGGTAGCAAATGAGTCTTATGATAATATAAAAAATCTGTTCTGGATTAATGAACACTCAGTTACACAAGTGCCATGACCTGCGTTGTACATGTATAGGAAGGAGGTGGGAAAATCTGTATCAGTATGTACTTATGTCGTCATGTGAGCTGATGTTTTGCCCCACAAATTCCTGTGCATTCATGCTCTCGGTGATAACATTTTTTTGAAGGGGACGATGTGCTCCAATTTAGTTCATAGGTAGAAGAATAGCAGCATGAAAAATGAGAAAATAATAGCATTAACAAGATCAAAGAACGTACAGGAATTTGTGAGGCAAAAGAATCAGCCTTGTCCTTACCAGAAAACCGGCTGTATCGGGCTAATGTTCAAGTAGCTTATTTAGGTTTACTGTTAGGCCACGATCTCTAGTGGCTGTTTGACAGTAGCAAAGTCAGGTGACAGGTGAAAAGTGAATGTCCATGTGCAGAGGCAGGTAGGTAGGTAGGTGGATGGGCAAAACAAACACAGGACTTCTACCCATGGGACTGGTCAAGTCCTGTGTGAAACCAAGTCACCAATTTCAACTTAAGTTTCAGTTTGTAAGTTTTAGTGGCATCTAGTGATGAGGTTTGCAAATTGCAACCAACAGCTCACTGTGAATTCTCATGCTCCTCGGGTGGTCCCATTTCCCGAGTTTAGAAGTCGTTCTTCCGACTTTTGTGTGTACATGGACAGCAAACTAACCATTATTAGAAATTACATGTTTGCAAAATATGTATATGCAATACGGGATTTTGAATGAATCAAAGTTCTGTATACTTCTTTATGTCTCATGTACACTTTGCTTCTCTTCTCTTTTTACAATAAAGATTTAAGGAGTAGAGCCTGACCGATGAAGATTTTAAAATTAGTTAGACAATATATCGGCCAATATTGTTTTCCCCCCTTATCAGAAACGCATAATATAAACAAAATTATCTGTAATATTTGTTATGTTGAGACCTCACCAAGATACCATGACATAATGCAGTTTAAAAAGTTTTGATAAATAAGAGTCAAATGTATAAAACTACAGAAATCATTTCTAACTACTGCTACTACTAATGAACATTAAATTAAATAGTGAATGTATAGCAGGGGCCAGCGAAACAGAAACTATAAAATATAGCAATATAGTACAACTACTAAAAATTATAATAATACCATATATCATCTGTCATGTCATTGCTATCATAATAATAAACAGGGCTCTTCTACAAATATATGTGTGTGTGTGTGTGTGTGTGTGTATATATGTGTGTGTATATATATATATATATATTTTGTCATGCAGTAGTTATTACTTATATATAATCTGCCACGATGACTACTTTCTACATCTATTTTATCACGTGCACTCTGTTAATTCTATCCAAAGCTACAGAAACAATTTCTTAACAACCTTCTGACTCTATGATACAGTGACGCCGACTGTAACTAGAGACACTACAGTTTAATCGCTCATTAATGTTAACCTCCTCCACTGATAAACACGGCATTAGCTTTGTGGCTAATTTAGCAACAGGCAGCATTATCTGCTGTTGGAGACACTAGGTTAGCGTAACATTAAACACGCTGCTGAGCCTGATGAGAGCTGTGAAAAAACGGGGGGTTTTCAAGTCTGGTCCCCGGAGAGGAAAATTGATGAGGGCTACTTTTTTTTTATTGTCATGTAATGACGTGACAAAATGCAAGTAGCTTATATCGGGCGATAATATCAGCTAAACAATTAATCGGACGGGGCTTTATTAAGGAGTAAAAGAAGATTTTTATTATTCTGACACCACATGAATGCACCATCAGTCACGGCTCACCCCTCCCTTTCCAAGCGCGCAGGAGAAGCTATGATGGCCGACACGTTCTGTTGGCTATTGTGCTAAATAATACTTGTGGTCCTCCATTTATTAAAATTTTTCTTCTTTTCTCACTTATAAAAAACAGTCGACCACTACCATTATTACTACTAACATTCTTCTTCGTACGCATTTAACTCAGTGATGAAACGCTTTGTAGAGCAGTTTGTCCGTTGGGCTACTGTAGAAACATGGCGGCACAACATGGCAACTTCTCCTGCTGTGCATGTAGATATAAATGGCTCATTCTTGGGTATTAAAATCATATTTATACACCACTGAAAACATAGTTTTGTATATTATAGTGCATATCTATCAATAGATCATGTTTAATATTACACACTGAACCTTTAAGTTAAATGTTACGTAGGTGACTTGTGTTACTTACGTAACATAGTTATTTTAACCCAAACCACAATCTTTTCCTAACCAAGTAGTTGTATTGCCTAAAGTAACCAAACTGTGAATGTTGAATGAAAGTAATGTACTTAAGATCCATGCCTGTTGCTGGACTGGTACTGTTAACGGTCATATATGTTGATTTGGGGAACTATCATATTTACTGACAAATGTCATTGAGAAACGTTTAGCTATGAGGACTTGTTGAAAAGAACATTTCACATGATACTGGTGCAACTTTCCTACCTTTCTTTTACATACTGCACGCTATAGCACCAGTGTAACCGAGCACCTTTCTCAGTTGAAGTCTGTCCAATTAAATTTTTTAGGTACACAGTATTAAATGTAAATATAATTACACTATGCAATCATGGTGCTACTTTTCATTTATTTATGCTTTTGGATAGCTGGGATAATCCTAATCCTGGTCATTATTTCATGTAATGGGACAGTATAATCAGACATCTCTGTGCATGTTTGCTGTTACTTCTTCAGTTACAAGTACTTTAAGGGATTGCAATTTGAAATTCAGCAATATATAACAGTTAGTCATCCCTGTACCTCTTTGTTACTTTGACATTTTGCGGGGGCTTGTTTGCTCTCTTACAAAGAGTTGAACTGAATAATTAATTTTAATTTAGTCTATGCACTCAGTGGAAAGACTGGTTTGCCATATTAGCTTGGCACAGCTAGCCTCTGCTAAAAGCGGAGGAATACTTCTGTTAATTCAAAATGTGTGATGTGCAGGGAGCCAAATTAAACATTTAGATCCAGTCCCATTAGTTGGGTAACAGGTGGGGCCATACAGAAGGTGTATTTGTGTATAGGTGTGTGGGTGTGAGAGATTTTGAATTAAAAAATAAAAAATACACTTGACCCTTTCAAATGTCATTATGCTCAGATATATATACAGCTGGCCTTTAACCTCTTACAGCAAACTCTGGGTGTCATATCTTCATATTTGCACCATGAAAATATGACACATGTTTAGTCCTGTATTGTCAAAAGCCAAAACCTTAATTATTTATATTATTTCATTTATTTAAAACTGTTATCAAGAGATAATGTGAACGGATGTCAATGATGATCATAAATTGATCGAATTATAGATAATAAATGGAGGCCATAATGGTAAATGTTTTATTAAGGCTGATCCTTAATCCTCATCATTTCCACTCTGTCGTTTTCTAGAATGTTTATTTTTCTTAAGGTCAAAAGGAGTCCATGATGTATGGATAATATATCACGATAATAAGACACTAAAGTTGTGAGCATGAGGCAAAAAGGTGTGGCATATTCTGGTAGATAGAAAATAACATCCACTTGACATGGTTTTCAAAACATTGCTCCATAGTAATAGTTCTGGTTAAAAAACCCACCTTGACAAACTTGAAGTTTTCTGCTTGCTCTTATTATGTTTTATACTGAGACGCATGCAAAGTGAAAATTTGTGCAAAGCAAATTGCAGTGTCTTTACCACAGAATTTAAATGGATGTCACCTGTCAACTGGCGAGGAAAAACATACAGTGTCACCAAATGCCAAGTAAACAGATAGTAATGTTAAGATGACAATCTGAAAGATGCTAACAGTCAGAGAAAATCTTAACTGCTTCCAAGAGCTTGACAGAGTGTGTGTCACTAAAAGGGACAAATTACTTCATAATAGCCATACATAATTATCTACATAAAGGCGAGATTTTTTTTTCAACAGCCGCAGTATTGGGGGCTTAAAACAAGCTAAATATGAGCAGCATTTGTTACCTCGAGATAATGAGATAGCTAAGTCATTATGACAAGGTGATTGTTTGATATCTTTGATTGATTGATCATTCAACATACCTGACATACATACATGTAAGTATGCCAGCCCTGTGTGTGTGTGTGTGTGTGTGTGTGTGTGTGTGTGTGTTTGTTAAAGATCCTGAGCATATGCCATATGTTGGATTGTAATCCAGTGTACTATGATGTAATGTAAGCTTTTGTTTGCATAATTGTCTGGTCTTGTGCTTTATGTGTGTGAGATACAGAATGAATATTGTGTAAGAAGATTATTTATACCAGCATGATTCTGAATGCCAAAAAACTGCTTGCTGCATAAAACAAAGTCTATTGTCTCAGGTTTTGATCTCTGCCCTTCATGCTGTTATTTATAATGTAGATAATATGATGATTTTGTCCAGTCTGCTCTTGGATTTGTTCATAGGCTTCTCAGCTTTGAATGTCCACATGATAAAGTGGTTCTGACAGCTGCCCATATGGGCTGAAGCATAATGGGTTTTGCTATTCACGGGATAAATCTGCAGGTCATGATCCTCTTTGGTCTCTTCATGACCTCTCTTTCAGGCTGACCTTCACTATCCATCCATTGCATCCTGTCTCCATGGACATGGACATTTACATTCACTTAACAGTCAAGCCTTGTTCTATCTCATTTTTATGTAAAATAAAGTATGAATAAAACTAAATAACTAAATAAAAAAATCCTCAGGTTGTTAGCAGTTACGTCATGCTATGATGCATTATTTTGTCATACTGGCTACCCAGGATTGTCTCCACTTTATAGATGTGCTGATGTTTTACATAACAAAATTTTAATTGAATGAATTCATGCTGCAACTCAAAAGTAGTATTTGTTTTCTTGAAAACTAAAAGCGCTGACATTGCAATTTTGGTACAGATGAACAAACTGCTAGCCTACGAGTTAGTTTGGAAACTCTTGATTTTGATTTTCAAAGGTGCAGACCGCAATGCCTCTGGACGAAATTGCATAGACCAACAACCAGAGCAACGAAACATGTTATGTAGCATAGCTGGTAAATTAAACTCATCAAATCCTGTCAGAAGTTTGTTCTTCTTTTGTTCTTTTTGTTTAAAACTGATGTGATAGCAAATGCAAGAGAAACAGTTCCACATCAGTGGCAGCCATCTTGGTTTGTGAAAAATGTCTCAGTGGCACTCCTGAATTGTCATTGTATCAAGCCTGAAGTTATTGTTTATGCCAGTTAGTCTACCCTTTACTAAATCCAAGATTATTGTCCTAAAAATCTGATGTAGCATACACAGTACAGGTCAATTGGCACTGTGCTTCAAATGTCAAAGATAAATGTTCCAGTTGCATAATTCTGATTTGGTTTAATATGTTTATGTTAATGTAATCTACTGAGTCTGTTAACTGCATGAATTGTTTTATATTTGTAATTAAAAGTTCAGCCTATAATAATATAAATGATTATGTTTATTTGTTAATTGTGATCTTCTGTCTGCAGGGACTCTCTGCATTTATGGTTACATGAATGTCAGCGCTGCAGGCCAGATGCCGGTGATGGAGGAGCTTGTCAGTGAGAGGTGAGAATTAATCAACTTTAATGTAGAATAATCACTGTATTTGTGATGGAATACTTCCTGATAGTGGTCACATTGCTTAGTACAAAACACATTTTCAAACTTTCTAGATACATTCTCAAAATAGATGACTTTGACTGACATTTAGTTTATTTGTTTTTAAAAAGTAAATAGACTGTTATAGGGCAGCATGGTGGTCCGGTGGACAGCACTGTCACAGCAAGAAGGTCCCGGCCTTTCTGTGTGGAGTTTGCATGTTCTCCCCGTGTCTGCGGGGGTTCTCTCCAGGTGCTCCGGCTTCCTCCCACCATCCAAAGACATGCGGAGTAGTTTAATTGGTGACCCTAAATTGTCCTTAGGTGTGAGTGTGACTGGTTGTATGTCTATATGTGGCCCTGCAATGGATTGGGGACCTGTCCAAGGTGTACCCCGCCTTTCGGCCGATGTCGCCCGATGACCCTGTGCACAGGATAAGCGGTTGACGATGGATGGATAGGCTAGGATAGGTTATATAGCATATGACCGTCATTGGCGTCTTTGGACGTAAGTGGTTAAAATTTCCAGTGGGGACACTTAAAAATGTAACCACTCACTTAAAGTTGCTGGCACTGGATGTTATCATTCTATCTCATAATTTGACCTCAATGCTTGTCTTCTTTTTTCTCTGGCAGTTGGACAAAGTCTTTAATTTTTGTGAGGCAGGCCATACATGTAAAATTTCAAAAACATTCTTGAGCTGTATGAAAGACCAAAAGCTGGGGAAAATACCCAGAAATCTTGCATTGTCAGTTACTTGTAGTCAGTTTATTTTGTAACAATGCTTGTACTAATACACACTTTATTATGTTATTAATTTTGTCAATGAAGGTTGACTGGTAAGCTTTAAGCAGCATACATTGATTAACATGCTTAAATTTTCCTGTTTTTCTTTTCTTTTTACATTTTTACTAGGGCTGGGGAAGTTAATGCTTTATTATCACATTAACAGATTAATTAATTAATGCGACTTTTTTTTTTATCGCAAGTTAATGCAGTTTTTATTAGGCCTATTATTATTATTATTTTGAAAGTCCGTTGCTCACTGGCTCTGAATACACAGGAGGGGTGGTATGTTGATCAGCCTGCAAATCACCCACCCAAACAAGCAGTGGAGGGAGGCTTCGCCAGCGTGTGGGAGGAGTAGATAAACAAAACAAAACAAGCGATCAATGCCATAGTGAAGTAGATAGCTACACACTGCATGCTGATTAGTAAAACTCAAAAGAAGCGAGGATCAGTCTCTCTTCCATGGCATTTCTGCAGCATGTCACGTAGCCTACAAAAAGTTCAAGACAATTCCACTTTGGCAGCTAGCGGGCGCGTGCGTGAGGCGAGCACAACCGCGACAGTCTCACAGGAACGTGCCCGCTTGTCGCTACACCTTGTGCTCGACAACTTCGCCTCAGTCTTAACAGGGAGACTCGCTACTGAACATGAACATGAGCCTGTTTATGCTGCTCACTGAAAAATGTTCCTGCTGATACCTGTTCAGAAAGAAAACAAGAAACTGATTTATATAACCTGTTGCTCAAAAGAAGGTGCCTGTTATTATGTTACGATCATGGCTCTGGACTCTGATGGTAACTGGTTTTAATAAGCTAGATAGAAGGTAATGCACTTAAATGCCTTCAATGTGAAGCTCCTGCAGCAATAGGAAATTTTCGGTTTGCATTAGCAGCAACTTAATACAGCATTTTGAATGTCGCCACCGACGATCAAAACATAATTCGGCAAAGAAAGAGCTTTCATTAGAACACCCTTCTTCCAGAAAATGTTTCTTCATGTAGTGTTTTTTAAGAGGAGAGTGCTGTCTAACACGTCACTTCAAAAACTACTATAGGTTTAGTAGGTTCAAGATCTGGTGACTGTGGTAACGACACTTTCACACTCTTCATATTAATTTCAGTGAGCAATTATGATCTGTATGGAAGCATCTGCATTGGTTACGGTTCTCCCCCTCATTTATTCAAGTTTCTCTTTCATTTCTCAGCCGTAGGTATATATGTAGTTAAAACACTATAGTCAACTAAATAAATGAATATTAACCCATTAACCCATTAACCCAGGGCATTCTCATCTTCAGATTTCTGGTTCAGCTGAGGCAACAATAGATAGTGTGGGATTTCTACTGCACTGTTCTTTGCCTCTGTAGTTGTCTTGCCCTCAGGCGTGATACTTTGATTAAAGCAGGGATTCTGCTGTAAACTGTAGGGTGTGTTTTTCCACTGCTTTGGAGTGTAACGAGTCATTTTATAGCTTCTTCTGCTTGGCTAATGTCTTTTACCCCTTAGGGTGAGCGATTTGAATTTGTCTTAAATCATCACAGTGACAGTGCTGTGGGACCAGGTTTTTCCTGACTTCTTGCTTTGATTCACAGAGAAAAAGAGTCACAGGGTGAAAGAGATTCAAAAAAGGGAGTATAGTGCTTCAAGAATGCAAAGATAGGAAAAAAGGAAAGGTTAACCAGAGATAGGAGGACAGATGGGAATATCACAGACGGATTGAAGACGTGTTGTATTTCTACACAATGATAAGAAAAAATCTTTCTATTGTGGACATTTTGCTCTTCCTCATTTTTTGTCATAGAATAGTTTATGGTCAGATGTTGTTTGTTTGTTTTATTTGCATCACCATTCATTGTGACCTTGGCAAGCAAGCAAGCCTCTTTCTAAAATAGCTATGAAAGAGATAAGAGCTGGAGCCCAGGGAGCACAGCCATGCACAACACACCAACCCCATCAGTTATGTTTATTTTTAAATTACTCCTTGACTCTGCAAACATCTCATTAGATTATGGAATTTAATGTCTATCCAGTAAATTTCATTATCATCAGTCAGTCAATCAATTCTCAATGAGGCTGTCTTTGTGAAAACCTGCTCTTATATTATTAAATTTCCATTATTCCTAGAATAATAGATGCTTCTATACTTGTAGAAACAAGTGGACCTCGTGGATTTAATCACTGTCATTTCATACATCAAATGAAATTAAATCATTATCAAAAACTTTGACCTAACCAAAATTTTACCCAAACATAACGCCAAAACACAAAAAAGCCTGATAGAAAATTTAGCGTTATTTTAGGAAAATACAAAGTTTTGTTGGGAAAAGCAAGTCAATCTGCATTCTTTTTGTACAACAGCGACAGTTTCACAAGAACGTGCCTGCTTGTTGCTACTTCAGAGCATTCCCAAAACATGTGAAGAAAAGTACCTATACTGCCCTGTGAACACAGTTGACAGAGCGGAGATGACTCTAACTTAATCAAGTGTCTAATATTGGGTGTTAAATATGTTCTATATACAAATCTTAAGTGAATGGATCGGTAATTAGGATTTTTAGAAGCTTGGTTAATATTATTCCAAATAGTTTCCCAAGCTTATGTAGGGGAAATGAAGCTATAATCATTTTGCCAGATTGTTTGAATTGCAATTGGTTTATAGGCATTATTTGAGAATACATTGTAGATAGAATTCCCTTGGTATTTGCATTATACAGTTGATTTGTAAAATCATGTTTTGGTTGTTTTAATGGGACTTGCCTAAATTAGATCTTGTAATCTATGCAGATAAACTAATTTCTCCTCCAGAGAGCGCCAACTTGGGGTCTAACCAAGATTTTATAGTACGCAATACAAAACACCAATGATAGACTTTGAAATTTGGAACTCCCCAACCTCCAGCTGATTTCTCTCTCTGAACAGTTGTGATCTGGTCTTTTGTTATTCCAAATAAAACCGGTGATTAGACTATGTAAAGTATCCCAATACTCAATCTGTGGACTTAGAGGCAGCATAGAGCTAAGAAAATTTACTTGCGGTAACACTATCATTTTTATAACTGAAATCCTAGCATCAAAAGATATAGGCCTTGACGTCCACTTCCCTAAATCTTTTTTGATTTTTTCCAGCACTTTTATATAATTATTATTGACTGTAGATTCTAAAGTTGGAAAAATGTCAATTCCTAAATATTTAAATTGGTTTACAATTGGAATCTTAATTTGAGTTAAATCATCACCAGAGCTACTTAGGGGAAGGAGAGAAGATTTCTGCCAGTTTATTTTGTATCCTGAAATACTACTGAAGTCTGAAAATAACTTCAGGATATATGGGAATGACTGTACGAGTTTACTAATAAAAAGAAGCACATCATCTGCATAAATTGATACATGGTGAATGAATTTATTATGATAGGTAAAATATTTGTAGATTGACGTACTTTTTGAGCAAGAGATTCAAGGGATAAAATAAATAATAAAAGAGACAGAGGGCATCCTTGACGAGAACCTCTGGAAATTGTGAAATGTGAAGAGCAAACATTGCCTGACAACACCATTGCACATGGGTTTGCATACAAAACTTTAATATACATAATGAATTGTTCACCAACTTTAGCATAAATCTTCATATCAACATTAATTAATGATATAGGCCGGTAACTAGCAGATGATATTGGATCTTTGTATTTTTTGAGAAGCAGGGATGCATGACCCAGTTTTGCGTTATCTAGAATGGGATTCATGTCTGGTTGATGGCAGTAATATAGAGCCTCAGCAGCCTTGAGAGAATGGCTCCAGCCAGCGAGTATGATTTATGATGACACTGGCCCACATACATCGTAGTGTCACATATGTTAGGTAGTGTGGTCACATACTATATGTGTTAGTATATTGTTTGTTTGGATGAGGTGGTGACACACAAATACAGATGCAGGCCTAAATTAGCAATCATCCATCCATGTTTCCCAGTAGTAATGGAGATCATTTTAATGTCAAATTAGCATCATTAGCATAATTCTTCTTAATCTTCAACCCACTACTTCTTAATTAGTGGAGACACTATCTGCTGTTGCTGCTAATCTGCCAAGAGGCAAAAACCTATATTTCTCATGTCAACCATGTTGCACCACATGTGCTGGCAGTATGGCATCACATTACTGATTTATCTCACATTTCTCATACATGCAGCCTATGCATTAGGTTTGCTGGAGTTTGTCCTCTGGCTAGGTCATTCCCCAGTTATAAATGTCTGCATCAGTTCCTGTGCCAAATGAGATCCACATTATCTACGATTTCAAAATTGTAAATGAGCTACAGAAGCATCATGCTGAAATATGCTAATAATCCATTTACTCCACACTATAATTATTTTTTCCCTCATCAAATCATTTTAGTTTAGTATTATGCTATATACACACTATGTTTCACTTCTTTTTCTGAACAATCAAAGAAACAAACACAATACAGTACAACCAATATCTTCTTCTCTACCTGAAGGCAAAAAAAAATTCCTCGAGTTTTCCAATCAGATGACAATAGTGAAGGGCAAACTATTAGTGGGTGTTGTTACCATGACTTGAACAGAAAACAATAAGCCTGGAAGCAAATTAGTGTGGTAATTGAGATTTTGGGTAAGTTGTTTTTATTAATTTAAACTGTAAACTACTAAAAGTTAACAGGGAGCATGTAGTTCATGGTCTGTGTTAAGCTAAGATTACCTCACTTTCACCAACATTATCATTATAATGTTTAGTTAGTTACAAATAAGTCTCACACCACCTGCCCACCATCACCAGATTTTTAGGCTGTTAGATAAACCAAAACATAGTCTTGACGTTAAAACATACAAAACCCACCACAAACAAATTCTCAGCGGGACCAATGGACTCCCTGTAGTGGTACTTTTTGTGATGCTACAATTGACAGCAGACTGTCCCAGACTCATCGTAAAATAAGCCTTGAACTGACCATCATCCAGGCGAATCTTCTGGACCAGCTTGGTGTACTCCGGGTCTTACGTACCCTCACAGATCCTTTTTCCAACTACTCCTCCATATATATATATATATATATACTTCACTATAAGGACTCTGCTTTTAGTTTCATGTTCAGATATTGTAATTAAAACACAGTCGGTATAAATATTTTGCATCTTGTATTTAAATGGATTTGTAACTTAAATAGTTTCACAGTCTGTTTTCTTCCACTAACTGGTGGAATGCCAAAAACCAATAAACCAATACCAATAATATAAGACACTGCACAAGTTTCAACAACGAAACTCATTATGTCAGGCAACAACTGCCCTTGAAGAAGACCTTAAACTCTACCACCTAACACTGCCTGAAAAAGAATGTCGCTGAAAATATCCTATATTATTTGAGTGTCACCCTATAGCTATCTCTAACCAACACCTAATATTTATCATGTCAAACACATCCTGCAATGGAATAGCTCATGTCAGGGACTTCTATGAAACCAGCAAGTGCAATCATCCCGGAGCAGGCCTATGCATTCGAGCCACTAGTCAATATGATCCAGTCAGTCAGACTCAGAGCTATCCGATAGCAGGATGCTTCTCTTTCCTCTCCTCGAATCAGCTTTCCCTTTTGCTTTGCTATTTACCGTCCCTCTCCTCACCACCTCAGGTGTCCTGTGACAGATCCTGTTTTCTGGATGAATGCTTTCAACAGGAAAGTTTGGCCTTAGACAGCATGAAACCAAACAGAAAGATGGTAAGAGCAGGTGGCCTCTGCCCGCTTGTGTTGTAACAGTACATTTGTTAGTTGTTTGCTTAAGCAATGTTGTGTTTGCTCATGCATTCAGCTGTTTATTAATTTTTTCATCCATGGGTCCATTCACGGATGTAGCAAGAGATAGAGAAGTAGTGCAAACTATGCACTCCAGGTGATTAAGAACAAAATATTGCTCAGATATTTCCTTAAATAACTACTTAATTACTTAATTTTTTCTTATGCTGGCCAAAAAGCCCCGTTAGAATTACTAGGGCCACTAGAGATTGACGTCTAACAATAAACACACGTGTCGTAATAAGCTGCTTGCACAGATGACAAACCAACCTGGCAACAACACCTAGAGGTTAAGGTTACGGAACATGAACATGGCTTAAAAAAACAAACAAAAAACATCGACTACTTGGTGATTTAAGAAACTGTCATAGTTAATAGACAAGGGATTGGTCAGCCCACTATCCCCAGGAAATACTTCTATATTGGGAGATTCTGTACCTCAAAATGTATATACAATGCTAACCTTCAGTGCCAACACAGGAAGTAGTGTGCACTATAAATGGTTACTAATGGTAACAATGATCTTTCCCTAACCATAACCAAGTGGGATTTTTATCCTTACCTTACCATAACCATATTTTATTTGCCATAACCATGATCTTTTGCTAACCTTTAATGCATCATAGTTACCATGTACATATGCTGGAGGCGCTGAATTTAAAAAAATGTTGACATCGGACATAAAAACAACAACAAAATCCCATTTTCATTTATATAAAAATGTCATACAACTTTACCTTTGCTACTGAAAGCACACAGTCTATCAGGAAAACATATTATACAGAACATTTTAAGTGTTGGGATAAAAATCCAGTGGTGTTGTTTGTCTGTTTTGCAGAATTATCTGATGTTCTATATTTGCTCAGCACTTTAAACCAGCATCTTTTGTGATGTGAAAATAAATGAAACCTAAAGTCTATTTTTTTAAATAAATTATGCATACAGGGTGTGGGCCCTCTGTGCCCCTGTTTCTTATCAAAACATTTAAGGATCAATTAATTAATCAAGCCATCTGTACATAATTTTAACACATTGATTCTTCAAGACAGCAGCTCGCAGCACAATCTGAGTCTATTCTACTTATGTGAGTGCAGACTTGGCAGCCAACACAGGAGACCATATTTTTCACATCACGGGCTGAATAATTCATTCACCAACTTCTTACGTAAATCTCAATAAGAAATTCTCCATTCATACAAAAAAGCCTTTGCTGATGCATGAAGCTGAGCCTGCACATGCACACAAACTGAGGCCCAGGCTTCCATTCAATGTAGGCAGGATCATATCTGAATCGAAGCATGCTGGAAATGCCGTCAAAATCTCCGGGATGAAACTGACATCTGCCAGGTCTCTGAATGTGTTCTCCTCACAGATGGACAGGAGTGTGCACGAGGTGCAGTGTGTCTGTTTGTGTGTTGGATGGGTTGAGGGCTCCATTATACAGTGTTACCAGCCCCTTTCCTTTCATGCCTGACAAGGTGATTTATCCCACCTGTCACTGATAGCACTTCGAGGCACGTGCCCGTTCAGCTTGCATGCATCCCCCTGCTCTTTGATCCTCTCCTTTCAGAAAATGATACGCATCCTGCAAGATCCTCAATCAGCCTGTTTTTTCACACATTTCATGGCATCTTATTTAGAAAGATTCAGTATGGTGTGGCTTCCATTGAGAAAGGGGTTGTGTCCTCCAACTGTACTACTACTGTACTAGTATAATTTGTTGAGATAAAATGGCTTATAGTTCTGTGTGTGTATATTTAGGATTTATTGACAGAAATGCAATATAATATCCATAACTACATTCTCAGTGGTGCATAAAGACCATACATAATGCACTTTTATGTTTTTATTACCTTAGAATGAGCCATTTCTATGTACATATGCCGTGGGTCCTCTTACATGGAAGTCAAGCCGGGATGTTTCTTCAGTAGCCAAAATGAATCAACGGCTCTACAGAGCGCGTTTCATCACTACGCTGAATACATACGAAGAAGAACAACAAATAACGTTAGTAGTCAATTGGTTTGTTAGAAGATAGGAAAGAGGAGTAATTTGGACAAATGGAGGACCACACGTGTTGTTTAGCACAAGAGCCGACAGAGCGTGTCGGCCACTGGACCTTCTCCTGCGCACTTGAAAAGGGAGGGGTCAGCAGTGACTGATGGTGCATTCAAGTGGTGTTGGAACAATCACAATCTTTATTGCAGAAAGAGAAATAAAGTGTACATGGGACATAAAGAAGTATACAGAACTTTGATTTGTGCAAAATCATGTATTTCATATACATATTATGCAGACATGTAATTTGTAATGTTGTTATAACGGCTGTCCATTTAGAGTGAAATAGATGTCTGCATGTTGTTTTTATGCTCTGATAATGCTAATTCAACACGTCTTTGTAGTAGCGTCCATTTTTATTCCACATTCCGACTTCAGAGCACATGAATACACACACTGATGTCAGAAGAACATGTTCACAACTCAGGAAATGGGACCATCCATGGAGCATGTGAATGTACCGTTAGCCTCTGGTGGCAATTCACAACCCTCACCACTACATGCCACTAAAACTGACACACTAAACCTTTAACTGAACCGAGCTCGTACCATTTCATCATTTGGAAATGCGAAATGTTTGTTCTGCAGCACTAATACAGGACAAAAGCAGGATATATGAAGGATGAATTTCGATCCTGCTTTGGATGCAGAGAAGATTTGAACTTGAGTCATGTTGTATTAAGACACAGACAAGGCAGCGATACTTACACGACAGGTAAATTCAAGAAGAATGTCTTTGCCAGCATCTCCATTGAAATAGATTTGTCATATTCCATGTTCCAAGTGCAGAACAATTAGCTAATTTGTGCTGACAAGTGGCTCAGAGCTAAATTCTGCCCGGTGTTTTCACAGAGAGCTGTTCTCTTTGATACACACATGCTAAGGACTGCTACAGAGAATGTTTATGATCTTATTGACACACACACACACACACACACACACCTTGTGTCACTATCTTTGTGGGGACCAGTCATCAGGTCTGAACTGGGACCAAAAAACATGTCCCAGGAATTTTTGCACCAAAACAAGTGACACTAATTAACAAACACTTATGCTTCCTAAATTTGACAGATTTATATCTCAGAAGGTCAATTGAGTTGATGTTATACTGTGATGATTAAGTCTTCCCGTATTTTTTTGAGCTGTGTAGATCAAACAGGCTCTGAAAACAAAAACTGTAAAGAAATTTAAATTTTCAGTTGTAGAACAAAATACCCTTTTAAAATCTTGACTTTTAGTGTCTCACTTTCTATTCAGCTTGCGCACAGGTAACCATTTCCCACTGACTTTCTGAATTAAATTTGAGGGGTTGTGCGAAACATTTTAATCTTAATTTTCCTGTTTTCATCCCTCACCAAGCTTGTACCATTTCATTATTTGGAAATGCGGCATGTTCATTTTGCAGCACTAATACAAGACAAAAGCAGGATATATGAAGGATGAATGTCGAAACCTGGTTGGGACGCAGTGACGATTTGAACTTTAGTCATGTTGTTTTAAAACACAGACAAGGCAATAAAACTTACAAGACGGGTAAAGTCAAGAAGAATGTCTTTGCCAACTTCTCCATTGAAATAAATTTGTCATATTCCATGTTCCAAGTGCAGAACAATTAGCTAATTTGTGCTGACAAGTGGCTCTGCCCAGTGTTTTCACACAGAGTTGTTCTCTTTGATACACACATGCTAAGATCCGCTGCAGAGAGCGTTTATGATCTTATTGAAACACACACACACAGCTTTGTGTCACTATCTTTATGGGGTCATCAGGTCTGAACTGGGACAAAAAAAAATGTCCCTGGCATTTTTGGCCCAGGCAGACACAACTCACAATTTACTATGCTTGCAGTTCCCTTAAATATGTGTATCTACTGCAATATTCCCCCAAAACACTATAAAGCCAAGTAGTTGGTGCAAGTGGATCAGTATACTCATTTTCATTTTACTGAATACCCGGTGATCAGAGGTACAGAACTCATACTTAAGTAGAAGCATAAGTAATTGTCCAAAAAAAATCTCTGCTAGTAACAATATTATTTTAAATTATTATTAGGTCCAGAATTGTTGGAAGTACCTGATAAAGCTGTAAAGTTTCAACAATAACATACTGGGAATGAGAAAATAGCTCACAAGGTCGGGCCACAATTCATTCACAATGAATATATCTTTTTTTCTTTGATACACTATCACTTTATGGTGTCACAAAAACAGAAACACACACAATATCAGGGCGGAACGATTTAGGAATATAATCTAATTGCGCTTTTGGTTTTGGAATATAATCTAATTGCACTTTTGTTTTGTTTTTTACCAATATTGCAATTTAATATGATTAATTGTGATTAATTTTTAAGCCCTTTACCTTCTGTATTATTCTGATTATTATTATAATCAGTGTATAGTATGACCAACATAATATTAGATAGATAGAACATAAACTGTTCTTTCTTGTGGGTCAGGCCTGTGTTATGATGAATTAGGTAGAATTATTATTATAAGCAATGGTGGAGAAGATATCAAATTATAATAATATAAGAAAGATAATTTCAGTCAAGTCCTGGCATTAAATAACATGATATAATATCATCAGATCGGCCTACCTACAGACCACAAGAAAAAGTTCACCATAGTGTGTTATACAGTATTTACTGTGTATATTACTGTGCCTCTTTCGGACTTGTGAGTTTGGTTTGAAGTGCCGTTTCACAGATATTTCCTGAGCTGACTGGTGGCTGTGTGTGTGACACAGGTGCCGATCGCCACAATACGCTAATCTTACTACACATGTCTTTGTGTTGTGCATTTTTCCTGTCCGTCAAAGCCGCAAATGGCCCGACGATTTACCCACCACCACCACGTTATCCGCGGGTGGCGGGTGCTACTTTCATTCCCTGACTACTTTCCTCTTGGGTGTCATGTGTCAGAGTGTAATCGCAGCCTTTGCGATTACAAAATCTCGTTTTATTACATCGCGATAATATTTCAATTGCAATTAATCGTTCAGCCCTACACAAAATCCTATGCACACAAGCTCATCTATACACTCTGACACAAGTCTCTGCACACAAACATGCAGAGGGCAGCCATGCAGTAGTTGGGAGCATATTTTAATGATGGGGAGGAAAACGGGAAAACACAGCTGTTTGCATTGGGTTCCTTATGGAGCTTAAAGATGCTACATGAAATCTTCAGTGAGGTGTTATTGTCAGGAAAGGTAATAAGGGATTTATTTAGCAAGATGGCAACAAAATTGAAATATACAAGGCATTGTGCTTGTGTCAAAAAAACACATGGCACAATAAAGGCCAAACAATACCCCTTATGACCCCTTATGAAAATGAACAATTACACTAATATGAAATTGAATCAATAAAAAAACTAACAATCAGAATAAATGGTTCCTTGTTCTTCTGCTAAATGTAGTGCTGAAATTGATTATACATTTATAAATAAATAAGTATAAATATGAATGGCATAAATTATGTATTTTCTCACAGTTAATTGATTGAATGGTTGATGAAAAAAATAAGCGACATATTAATCAATAATGAAAATAACGTTTGATTGCTGCCCTATTTTTTTCTTTGGCCTCCCTGAAATAGATAAATGGGAGAATTTTTCTCCCAGCACAAGCAAAAAACGTTTTCTTTCTTTGTAACAACTGACCTTGTTGACAGCTTTTTTTTGTCCGTTCAACAGTTTTCTCAACAGTTGTATGGAGAAAATGATTTTGTGGAGTGCAAGGGATTTTTCCACATCCATGTGAAAACATTTTCTTCTGGCTTATGCTTCTTCTTCTGTTTGGTATTACCAGAAAGCTGTAGCCCAGTTTGCTCAGGAATCACAGAATAATCTTCCTGTTTTGCTCTGTAAACAAGTTCAACAGACTATCTTAAATCCAATGTGGTAATGATTTAAAATGCAGCATAGAAGCCCAAGAGGCTGACAATCTAAAGGTTTGTTTACAGAAATTTCAAATCCCACTGAGCACAGAGTGTACACACAAGCTGCGGTTATTTGGAAAATCTGGTGTATTGGCAGTAATTTAGCTGAAAAGATTGCTATTTTTACTGGAACATGGAACTTAGCAATGTGGCACTTATTCTTGAGGGCTTCTCCGTGATCTGCTCTAGCTTTGAGTGTACCTCATTTGTACGTCACTTTGGACAAAAGTAATGGAAGTAATGGAATAAGTGTGTCCAAAGACACCCATACTAAGTATGAAAGAGATTTGATATCATAAAATTCAGACAGGAATACATTTACCTTGTCAAAACATCCGATTTTGTGTTTGGAATGGATAATTAAATCCTTAATAAATTCCCTTATTTAGGAAAAAGACATTGTTTCAACTGTATTTACAATTATAT
>NC_060168.1:30363197-30408056 GCF_021292245.1 Micropterus dolomieu | reverse complement strand
ATGGAGCTTAAAGATGCTACATGAAATCTTCAGTGAGGTGTTATTGTCAGGAAAGGTAATAAGGGATTTATTTAGCAAGATGGCAACAAAATTGAAATATACAAGGCATTGTGCTTGTGTCAAAAAAACACATGGCACAATAAAGGCCAAACAATACCCCTTATGACCCCTTATGAAAATGAACAATTACACTAATATGAAATTGAATCAATAAAAAAACTAACAATCAGAATAAATGGTTCCTTGTTCTTCTGCTAAATGTAGTGCTGAAATTGATTATACATTTATAAATAAATAAGTATAAATATGAATGGCATAAATTATGTATTTTCTCACAGTTAATTGATTGAATGGTTGATGAAAAAAATAAGCGACATATTAATCAATAATGAAAATAACGTTTGATTGCTGCCCTATTTTTTTCTTTGGCCTCCCTGAAATAGATAAATGGGAGAATTTTTCTCCCAGCACAAGCAAAAAACGTTTTCTTTCTTTGTAACAACTGACCTTGTTGACAGCTTTTTTTTGTCCGTTCAACAGTTTTCTCAACAGTTGTATGGAGAAAATGATTTTGTGGAGTGCAAGGGATTTTTCCACATCCATGTGAAAACATTTTCTTCTGGCTTATGCTTCTTCTTCTGTTTGGTATTACCAGAAAGCTGTAGCCCAGTTTGCTCAGGAATCACAGAATAATCTTCCTGTTTTGCTCTGTAAACAAGTTCAACAGACTATCTTAAATCCAATGTGGTAATGATTTAAAATGCAGCATAGAAGCCCAAGAGGCTGACAATCTAAAGGTTTGTTTACAGAAATTTCAAATCCCACTGAGCACAGAGTGTACACACAAGCTGCGGTTATTTGGAAAATCTGGTGTATTGGCAGTAATTTAGCTGAAAAGATTGCTATTTTTACTGGAACATGGAACTTAGCAATGTGGCACTTATTCTTGAGGGCTTCTCCGTGATCTGCTCTAGCTTTGAGTGTACCTCATTTGTACGTCACTTTGGACAAAAGTAATGGAAGTAATGGAATAAGTGTGTCCAAAGACACCCATACTAAGTATGAAAGAGATTTGATATCATAAAATTCAGACAGGAATACATTTACCTTGTCAAAACATCCGATTTTGTGTTTGGAATGGATAATTAAATCCTTAATAAATTCCCTTATTTAGGAAAAAGACATTGTTTCAACTGTATTTACAATTATATTAAAAAATTAACTATCTGTGTTTTTGCTTTCAAGCTGATGCTAAATTAAGTGGACATTATTAATTTGTCTATAGTGCATAGAATAGATTTAAATTTAGGTATGATGCAAATTAGCGACATTAGGCATAATACATGCGATATCTTGGCTGCAGTCTGAATAGAAGCGGTGTGATGTACACAGTGTTTCCCACAGGATTTGGAGAGACTATGGTGGGTGGGAACGAGGCCCGAGAGGGTCCGGTAAAGTAAAGTTTACTTTTAATGGGCGCATGTAATATGTTCTATACTTTCTGTGAATATAATCCAATTAATCTTATTTCCATACCGTATAGATACCTTATTTTAAAAAACGGCACGTTGTCACATGTGTATCCTCGTGCTAAATTCATCAAGTCCCGCCCAATATGATTAATGTTGGATGCGGTTCTCGTATGGCGTAACATGAAGATTTGAACATGAAGGTAAAATTTCTTCATTGTTTTGACTTATTAGGCCGAACACCGAAAGTGCTTTTTTTGCTATTTTCGGCCGAATAATAATTTAGGTGGCCGAACATTCGGTGCATACCTAAAAATTTATCTTTTCAATACCTTTTCAGTGACATTTAGCTTGATGTTTTCAGAAATGAATAAGCCAATATGGTGCATCTTTTAACCAACATTCTTCCCTCCATCCTCATGAGTCAACGTGACTTACATAATAAAACTTTCTTGAACTTACAGTGCAGCATTTTACTGTTGTGTAGTTGTGTGTTGGGGGAAGTGAGACGCTTGATCTTTGTAACTTTTGATACTACAAGGAGATAATGCTAAAGAGAGACATTTTCTTCCTGATGATTATCAGGTAGATTTAACTGACATGTGCAGTCTACCAGTGAAAACCCAAATCTTATCTATAACATGCAGAGATTAGTTGTGCAGAATGTTCATGAGCTTTGCAGTAAAGATAAGAATATGGCATACAGATTAACAGTGCAGAAAGTGCAACGCTGATCCCTGTAAACTGTCAAAACAACATTTAGCTGAAATTTGGATTATATGTTTGTATCACTGTAACTTCTCAACATTTTCCTGCAGCAGTATCAAGTCAAATGTCGCTACCTTCAGTGTAAAAAAAAAAGTGATTCTGATAAAGTCGGCAAGCCTTGGCAGTGAAGAGAAAGAACTGGTAAGTAGGTTTAGAGTTTGCTCTAGACATCCAATTCAGTAAAAGGACACTAGCTCTTTTATTACACAAACTGTGATGAAACTGTAGATGGGCACCATAGTTTATTTAAAACCAGGTCCTCTCTGATCTCATGGCGCTGCTGACTGTATAATTTCTTCAACCATTCAACTAATTAAGGTGCCTCTCTGCTTGAGATGCTATTTTTAGTTACCCATCCTCCACAGTAGACCAATAACAGTGCCTTTACTAACTTCTTACATCAGATGTCCTCCAAACACCTGGTATCTCTTCTTATCTCTCATTTTATTCCTTGCTTGCATAAACTCTTTGAGGCGTTGTTAGAAGACTAATACCTTGACCTTTGCGTCTTCTTTGGTAATTGAATAACTGGAGTTTCTTTGGCTTGGCTCTCTCTGTTGAAGTTAATGGAATGCCAATACACTGTACGTTTTGTGTCTCTGACCAGCCGTTAAATCAAACCCACTGCTTAAACATTGTTGTTTGTGGGTAGAGTTTTAGATTCCATCCAGCTTTTCTAATATTAGATAGAATATGGAAATGTAAAAGGCACAATTGAGAATGTAGATCATTGTTCTGTGTGTTTATTTCAGTGTAGAATAAACAAATATTTGATTTCAGAGGTCAAGAGGACAAGTTGACCTTTTCATACAGTACAGCATACTCGAATAGAAAACTCCCCCATTTAAATTCCAGCATGAAAAAACAGGTTCACACAGCCCAAAATGACAGATTGGACCTGTCATCAATTACTACACCCATATGTCTCACACTACACTGTACATTGGTGTGTGATGGATTATTTCCTCACAAGGTGAAACGGTGTGTGTCAACATCCATTTACAGCTACCTGTGGAGGTGTGAGGAATAGTCTTGTGCATGTGTGCACAATTTTGCAAATTGAATTGCACAACAATGTTGACTTTAGTCAATTGAACAGCTGTTTTGTCCTGAATCAGGGAACCAGGGTGTGGATGACAACTAATCAACACTGTTCTTATTTGTGAATACAAATACAAACTTTCTAATGTGGTGTAATTCCGAAATAAAAATGCACATGTTTATAACAAAGGTCTCGAGAGGACACAGTAATTTGAGTTATATTTTCATGCTGTGAAAGCACTTTGCAACAGTACGTGTCACTTTTTTAAAGTGACAAATCTGAAAGGCAAATTTCATCTCTTCTGTTGTGGAAAGAGCAGCCTGGTTATTGACCCAAAATGAGGGCTGATTTTCCAAATCTATTTAACATTGCCTGCAGGGCAGCATAATAAAAAGGCATGCTGTCCTTCAACTGGAGAGCCATCTCTAAAATCTAGTGTCCTTGAGCAAGACACTGAGGTCCTGCGATCTCAAGTTGTGCTGTTCTGATTCTGACACTGGCCTCTGATCAATCATCTTACAAAAGCACAAAAGTTAGCTGCTAAAGCAAAGACATTAGTTTGCAAGATGTGTCCTGAAAATAGTTAATAGTTTTGTTTGTTTTAATTTACACAGAGCTGATGGGTGTTTACTACATCAGTAGCATGACATGCGTTTTCAGTCATTCAGGACATAGCAGTGTTGCATTCATGTGTGTTTTTTATTTGAATCTAACAGAAAGCAGATGTGCTCATTTCAGACTACTAAAGGTTCTCACTGCAATATTTCTAGTAATTACATACATGTATGGCGATTTTGCAGCACACAATCTGTAAGGTCTGGTGTGTGGGTTGCATTGCATAATATAAAGTGGGGTGCAAAAGTTTAGTTATGCTTTTCACATAGGTTTTACTGATATAGTCAAAATGAGCAGCATGTCACAGCCAAAGCTTCACCCCTTGTTTGAACGACAGATGTTGGCTTATAGCGAGTCATTACAAAGCTCATTAGAAAGTCAATTTAAGGGATAGACTTGGACAGTTAACCATATGAAGGAGACAAAAATAGAAAGCCCCCCCTATCACACACACATACACCCAAATTGATATTGTGACAAACAGGCTTTTATCTCTTTTTTTGACATAGTAAAACATCTCACACATTATGTTTGTGTCACTGTGTCCTTTTAAACACAGATGAAAAACTGTGTCTTTCTTGATCTTGGCTCATTATTAATCAAACATGGCTGCTTCTGCCAGTTTTCCATTTTGGGCTGTGTTTTCCTGACGATGTACAGTGAAACTTTGAGCCAGCAAGTGTCATTTTCTTCTGGCATGTATCCGCCAGGTTTGTTTCTCACCTGTGTCTGTTTGGTATTTTGGTGACTCACTGTCAGCATGACTGTGGCAGAGTGGGAAGGAAACTGCAGTGGGGGATGTCAGGAGGGATCAGGCTGCGCAGAGCAGCTCTGCTGTCATGTTGTTGCTGCTCAGGCCACATCAAGATGGCATCTTGATTATTTTCATGTCTCCTCCAAGTGATGCATGTGTAAGCAGATCCTATTCTAAACCTGCTCTAAATCTTACTCACCCTTTCATGATTTAAAGATGGAAAGGACAAAATATGATACTGTGGAGCTCTGGAGTATGTCCTACTGTATAAGTATAAGTTGGACCCTCTGCCTCCTCCCAGGAGGAGTTGTACTGTTTATTCACACTCAATCTGCATCTCTAACACCTAGTTTATTCTGCAGTGACGCTTTAGTGTTGAATCATCTCTGAACTGTACTCTCCATCTCCAACTTGTTTGAGAAGAGAAACAAGGAAAGAAACAGCATTAAAAGTATGTGGTATATTAAATTGTTGCTGACTGATTTCCCTTTTGATTGTGTTTTTGTTCTTCCTGTTTATTTTTAATTTGAAAAGCAAAAAAAATGCTTCAGCAGTCTCAAACATCACACAGGTTTTAGTGACAGTCCCTTGGGATTAAAATGTGACGCTTTCTTTCTAGAACTGCTGATTTTCTTCCACATTCAAAAATCCTACAGAAAGAAAAACTTTGCAGGAGAAGGGATTTGTATGTATTTTTGTCAGGGACATTGCACATCTATCCACATTACAATGTAAATGCGACAGTCATCTGAAATGTAATGATCTGCACTCCCTTTCCAGAAATGTAAAATTAACTGAAAAGATCATACCATCCAAGTACATATTGAAGTGAGTACAATTAAAAAAACAAGTTTTGGTATATTTACATTAAACTTACTTTATTACTTTATTTACTCTTAGAACAGATATTTTCAAAGTTAAAAATATATTTCATCTAAATACAAACTGTATTTTCTGCAGGCAAAGTCCTTGTAAGGCTACATTTTTGATAATTTTCTTTATATATTATATGAAAAAGGCTTCCTTGTGCACTGAACAAAATTATAAACACAACACTTTTGTTTTTGCCCCATTCATCATGAGCAGAACTCAAAGATTTAAGACTTTCTCTGTGTACACAAAAGGCCAATTTCTCTCATATCATCATATCATTCACAAATCCGTCAAAATCTGTGTTAATGAGCACTTCTCCGTTGCCGAGATAATCCATCCACCTCACAGGTGTGGCATATCAAGACGCTGATCAAACGGCATGGGTATTGCACAGGTGACCCTTAGGCTGGCCACAATAAAAGGCCAATCGAAAATGTGCAGTTCCGTCACACAGCACAATGCCACAGATGTCGTAAGTTTTGAGGGAGCGTGCAGTTGGCATGCTGACTGCAGGAATGTCCCCTAGAGCTGATACCCATGAATTGAATGTTCATTTCTCTACCCATAAGCCGTCTCCAAAGGTGTTTCAGAGAATTTGACAGTACATCCAACCGGCCTCACAACCGCAGAACACGTGTAACATAACCAGCCCAGGACCTCGACATCCAGTATCTTCACCTCCAAGATCGTCTGAGACCAGCCACCCGGACAGCTGCTGCAACATTCAGTTTGCAAAACCAAAGAATTCCAGCACAAACTGTCCGGAACCATCTCAGGGAACCTCATCTGCATGCTCGTCGTCCCAATCGGAGTCTTGACCTGACTGCAACTTCACACAGCCATTGAAGAGGAGTGGACCAACACTCCACAGGCCACAATCAACAAACTGATCAACTCTATGCAAAGGAGATGTGTTGCGCTGCGTGAGGCAAATGGGCAAATGGTGGTCACACTAGATACTGACTGGTTTCCAGACCCCCCCCCCCGGATCCCCCCAATACAGTGAAACTGCACATTTTTGAGTGGCCTTTTATTGTGGGCAGCCTAAGGCACACCTGTGCGCTACTCATGCAGTCTGATCAGCATCTTGATATGCCACACCTGTGAGGTGGATGGATTATCTTGGCAAAGGAGAACAGATTTTGACAGATTTGTGAACAACATTTGACAGAAATAGGCCTTTTGTAGAGAAAGTCTTAAATCTTTGAGTTCAGCTCATGATGAATGGGGGCAAAAACAAGTGTTGCATTTATAATTTTGTTCAGTATATTTTCTTAATTAGACCTAAAAAGGAAAAATGGTTTATGGATACAACCACTGGTAAATGACATCCGGTCCTACTCACAGTAGCAGAGACACTGCAGCCAAAAAAACCCAAACAACTAATTCAGTGATTCATCTGAGATTGATCGTATGTGTAATAAATAAAGTAACAAAGAAACAAAATCACACACACACACACAAACACACACACACACACACCACTTTGACTAACATTTGACACGCTACATGATTTTTTTGCTGCAGCTTCTTCGCTGGCTGCCCTTTACCGAAGAACAAGTAACTAAGCAACTGAGAGGACATATCTAATCAACTGCATAGGGATAAACTGCTATGATATATTTATTCGAAGCAAATACTCTTATGAGAAAAGAAAATAACTTAAGTTGCAGATGGGCCACAATATGCATTACACTTGACAGTTCTAGATAATGTTGGCCAAGATTCTACACCTGAACAATCTTTCCTAGCTAAGAAACGGATGAAGATCCTCATCCTCAGATCCTCAGTGTGGTAATACAATTCTGCGTGTGTGTTTTTGTGTGTGTTTGCGTGTGTGTGTGTGTGAATGAGAGCTTGAACTTGGGTGTTTACACATGTATGTGTGTGAATGTTAATTTGCCCCATTAACACAGTCAATTTTACACTTGAACAAAGACAGCAGGTGAGGAGGGGCAGCTGGAGGGAATCAGACACAAACAAAGTTGGTCTTTGGATAAATTTAACTGTAACTACAACTCAGAATTCTACTTCCTGGTGGAGAAGAGATGAGTGGTGGTTTATCCAAAACACTAGCTAATAGTATTGGTCACCCACTTAGTACTGAGTTCTTTGTTTTATTTGTCTCTAAAACCACTTAGCTTATGGCTAGTTCACCGAAATCATAGAAGCTTTTTCTCAGCCCTAATAAAATGCTGATGTTTTGAGATATTCGCCTGTGAAATGAAAAACTGCTACCTCAGTCCAATTGGATATATAATTATAAAAGGAATTTGCCTTTCAAGAAACAATGTTCTGTTTTGAGATCCAGAAACCTCACTGTCAACATGTTTCTATCCTAATTTAAACTCACTATCCCTAGGCTAGTAAAAACAAATCGCTCTTTGCTTTGTACCGTTACATTTCTTGCAAGCTAAAATCAAAACTTTGACATAATACCAGTGGTACACAGGATAGTAATACAGATCGCGTTAGCTGGTAAAGTAATGTGGAAAGCCATAAAACTATAGCATTTTGCACAAAATAATGTTTGCAACTGGTTGGCGTTAGCCGGCAAGCTAATGTTTTCCAATCTAATCCAACTAAAGACCTGGAGTCTTCACCTAGGATTAGGCATACTGGCCATCAGATGTGACAGAAAAACACTCCTGATGGATTGTTTTTATGTAAGGTTACAACCACTTCAAACACAAAAAAGTGATTTAATTAATTAAAAAACAACATATCATCCCTTTAACAAACTTATGTTGCAGTTGGCCGTATAATGCAATCCAATACAACAAACCACTTCTATAGCCTTAAAAACCTGTTTTGCAGAGATCCAACAAAGATGGGTGATTATTAGGTTAACAAAGGTAGATTTGGCATATTATGTTGCGCAGAATTGGATGTCATTAAATTCACCACCTGCAGTTTCTCTATCAGAGGAATGAGAAGTTCACACTTTTGCTGCGTGGCTCAGCAGCAGGGATTTGTTTTCTCTGTAGGTGGTGTAGCAGTTTATATTGATTACTGTGGCAAAGCTCAGTTGCTGCATGCTGCGTGGAGATGTGTCACATATCTAAAGCGTCCTGTGTGCAGCTCCCCAAAATCCAGCTCCCCAAAATCCAGCTATTCCCCTAGGTCTGTAAATTTTACAAACGCTGTGTGGTAGCAACACACAACATAGACTGACGAGCAGCCAGGGTTCCATCACTGCACCATGATCAAGAAAATCACACTATCATACGAACCTGTCATTTAGTTTTCACATGACATCATTCTAGGAAAAGGGGTCCAAATGGTCAATATTTTATGACACATATGTTTAGTTATAGTTCAACATTTAGAGAAAAACCTTCAGGAGCCAGGAGGTGATAAGCTTAGCCCAGTATAAAGACTGGTTTCAGGGGGAAACAGTTAGTCTGGTTTGTCCATAATCCAAAAATGGTTCACTTAAGACTTAGAGGTGTTACTAGTCCAGGCTACATCCTTTAGCCTTACTTTCAACATTTATGCTAAGCTAAGTTAATAGCATCCTGGCTCTAGCTCCGTTCTTGCACAGAGATGAGAATCTTTACATTTTTCAGCAACAAAGCAAATATGCGTAGATTTCGAAAGGTAAAACTTTTCTTTACAATGTTGCAAAACCTTTTAATGACAATAACTTACCTTTTTTTCACCCCTTCATTTAGCTGACGCTTTTATCCAAAGCGACTTACAATTGCTATAGAAGTCAGACCCCACCAAAGGCATGTGCCGTATCCACTGCTCCATCACCACCCCAATGTTTAATAGCTTAGCTCAGCATTAGAATTTAGGTGGAGCTGTGTAGTTTAAGGGTCAGCTGCACACTGAGCCGGATAATCCAATGGGCATTCTGGGCACGGTCCCAGGGGCACAGAGCACTGATATTACATGTTAGTTAGCATTGCTTCAGAGCTCTGTCACTGGGAGCAGGACTGTGAACTAGTGCAACAGCTGGAGGGAGGAGTTCAAGCGGGTTGTGGCTGTCATTAAGTTTTTAAGTGAAAGAGGGCTGCCTTTACGAGGAGAGGATGAAGTAGCCTTTAAATATGTTTGTGTGTGAGTTATGGAAGGATCTGATTAATAGAACTGGATTAGAGGTGAGGCAGTATGTGCTTGCATAATTTAATTTACAGTAAGCAGGGACATGTATTGATATTGTGGCCCAGGAGAGCATTGTTGCAGTCATGTGGTGTGAATCGTGTATGATGGAAGATGTGTAACGTTACAGGTGTTGATCAGTGTGAAACCTGTAGAGCCCGACCATATGGGTTTTTGGGGGCAGATGTTGATATTAAAGTGAAAAAGAGACGATTCATAAACTGATATTTTGATTCTATAAACTACTAACTACTACTTAGAATAGGCCGATATTGAAAGCTGTTCTGTATGTGGGCTATAAAACTTTTTCCTAAATGGATTATGAGATAAGATTATAGTCTCAACAACTGAACATGTAAACAATTGCACATCAATAAATATTTGCCGCTGGAAAGTGCAGAGAGAGAATAAGCATGTGTATATGACCTTAAATCTGCCATAATAACTTTTTTCTATGTGGCATATTCACATCAAGTTTATCCCATTACCATCCCTCCTAAATTCTATCCAGCCATGAGAAACCATTTCTCAACCACTACATGACTGTCTTTAACTTTGCACATTAAAAGAGGAGCTACAAAACTTTTTGCCCAGGGGCCTCTGACTTCTTAATCCGGGCCTGGCTGCACACCATTGTTGTATATACAGCCAGTAAAATTGATTCTGAAATTAAATGATTGAGACACACTCCACATCCTTAGAACTACATTCAGTATTTCCTTGAGACTTAGTTATCACATCTTCACTTACTGCAATGGCTAAATAACTACTAGACGAAGACTGGCAGTGAGTGTGTGGATGTGAATGAATGTGAAACAGGTCAAGGGTTGAAAAAAAGATTACTTATTACAGTCCTTGTCTGGAAAAATATAATTAATGATCAAGTTGCTATATAAGATCCGAAGGACATTGATAGCCACTTTGGGCAGAAACCCTGAGCAGAAGGGCTATAGAGAAAGGACATTTTCACATTAGTTTGAGCCTGATTTGCCTAAAGTGAAGTTTAAATGCCTGTCTGACCTGAGAGCTGTACTGACTCAAAATTATGTATTGATGTGGGTCAGTTATACCAAAGTGAGATTTTGACAAAGTCTGCAGATGCCTTTCCGCCTCTTCTGTTTTCTTTTTCTTTACCCTCTGTCTGCTTGTTTTTCCATTTCTATCACTCTTCTGACATACACCTACTTACCTTTCTGAGCTGATCGAATCCAGTATGGGAATCCCTTTAGCTATATATGCACTCAATATTGCACTCATCTCAGATCTTAAGAGCTTTAGCGGACATCCATCCCCAAGCAGGAGGCTCCCGAAATATACCCAGATCCAATAAGAGAGAGATCAACTTAAAATACACTGGCTTCAGTTGCTGCTGTTTATTTCATTTCACATTATTCATTCATTATAGTCTGGATGCTGCTGCATTATAGTGCTAGAATATTGTCCTATACTCTAAACAACTAAAATAATGCCCAAAATTACATTATTGTCAAAACCTGAATAAATATGGCAATCTCAAGCTATCGAGCAGTCAATTCATAGTCGTGTGCTGTAGCTACAGATTAATAACATGGTTTCTGCTCATCTCCGCCTACCATACAAAGAAAACCATATAAAGAAATTTAAGTTGAATGAGACAATAAGTGACAGAATAAATAGTGGAGATATCTTCTTGAAATTTGTAATGATTTGATGCTAGATGTCCAAACTTGAGAGGTTCTGACATGACGTTTTGACAGTATGTCTGCATATAAGATCGGTAGATTTATGCAACAAGATAATTGTGATGTCTTTGTTAAAATGAGAGAAAGATTCTGAGATTTTACAAACAATTATAGTAGCTTGCAATATAAAGACCCTTTAATATCATATTTGTGAGTTATGAATGGAACACTCCCTTCAGAAAGATATTGTATAAGGGCCCGTTTCCACCAAAGCGTTTTTTTTTTCAATGGGAGCGCTGCGTTTTTTTTACGAGCGAGATAATTTAAATATGTTCAACTTTGGGAAAAACGCTGCGCTCGTCACTATCACTTTTTACCCAGCCGTCCGATCACAGTGCAGGCGGGGCGGGACAAACACCACACCGAGCACATACAATCTTGAACGAAACAATACGCAAAAGCTCATGAATCCACATACAGAGAGTCTGTTCCTTCATGTTTCAGTCTTCTCTTCATGCAGAGCAAGGGCCAGAGCAAGTAAGCCTACCCTACTTTGTGGTGACATTTTCTACACAGTAAAATTAGGTAGCCTACTTGCAACACATCACCTCCACAGATATTATGTATCATAGCAACCACAGCGTCTCGAAAAAAAAACAATAAACGGTGCCCCTCCAAAGCGAACCCTCACAGCTAGGCGTTTTCAGTACAGCAGCTGCCGTTTTCAGCTGGTAAAAAACGCTTTGGTGGACATGGGCCCTAACACAGCCATTGCTCTCCCTATACGTAGCTGTGTCCCAGTTGCATTGAATATACTATTAGTAACAGTAAAGAGTAACAGTATATGCATACATGTAATGCTATTGTATTTGTTCTAGTTAGTATTTAAGAAATCAATAAATTTTACTGTATTGCCAACAGTCAACCAACAGACATCAAACTGAGACCTTGAATGTCACTGACAATTACACTTAACAAAGAGAAAACAACCTGTCTTGTTAGGGTTTTTTCCACACTTTGTCAACACAAATGGCAAGTAAACAACACATACAACTGTGTTTGTGCTGTTTTTGCTAAACTGCTGCTGCAGTTGAGCTTTTAACCTAATTGCCCGTAGCATCAATACACGACAGACAAGGATAAATACCACTTGTACAATGGCTACCGTTGTAATTATTTTCAGCAATCATACAGTAAAAAGTGCGACTCCTTAACATCATGGTGTTTGCTCTGCAACTTTAATCACCAGGCTGGTCTGAGCATCTCTCTGCTGATATGATGGGAGGACCAAACAAAAGCAGAGCCATTTACATTTGGTCAAAACATGTTGCCAGGCAACCCAAACTGGTGTTTGACTGCTGCCATCACCAGCTTGAATTTCCCCAGGAGCCTTCAGAAGATGAATGTGTTGCTTTTTTAAAACCCAAATATTTCCTGGCAATTTGTCAGTATGTAAATAGCACTTCCGAATCATGCTCGCGAACTGTGATTGTGAAGGTTTTAGACTTTGAAATTAGTTCTACCGTTGCATATATTGTCACTCAGTGTGGGTATGAGCTTCGATTTAACACTAGAAATGGCAAATTTAACTTTAGTCAATCTGTCACAGAAAGAAAATGTGTTTATACCTGTCAACTGTCTTTCGCCGTGTGAAAGTAACATAACTGCAACTGATCAATATGGCATCAGAAGGGAATTAGTGCCATTTACTCACTCTTACATGGATGCACATACACATAAATTTGTATTTCTATATTTGTGAGGACCTGCAGTTTGTGGACCCTAAATTTTTACTTGGATTGTCATGAGATTTGATTTATTTATTTTTTATTTAACCTTTATTTAACCGGGGGAGTCCCATTGAGATCAAGAAACTCTTTTGCAAGGGTGACCTGGCCAAGACAGGCAACAGCATATATAAAAATATACATTACATACATACATTTATTCATTTAGCTGATGCTTTTATCCAAAGCGACTTATAATTGCTATATATGTCAGAGGTCGCACGGCTCTGGAGCAACAATGGGTTAAGTGTCTTGCTCAGGGACATGTTGGTGTCTCACAGTGGTTTTGAAACAGGGTTGTTCACACCAAAGGCATGTGTCTCATTCACTGCGCCATCACCACCCCAAATTTAAATAAAAAAATACAAACACTTAGGTACAGACAAATAACACAGAAGACTTGTAAGCTAACATTTCATATAATCATTTTGAGTCATTTAAACAATCTAAGAACATTTACATTTTACAGTATCTGCCTCTAAGTCTTCCTTTCATGAACATATTTGTGTCCCCCTTATGATGAATTGTAAGAACTTTTATTGATCCACTGACTTTTCGTCTAGCATTATCACCATGTCAAAATATATTTGTTCAGTTCTTTGGTTTGTGACCAAATGCCGTCACAATGCACAATTGTACCTTTTGTTTATGACTAATAAGGAAATGTTAGCATGCTAACACACTAAACTCTATACCTACATGTTATGATAACATGCCGATGTTAACATGCTGAGGGTATGCGTTAACTCACTTCCCCTCCAGAACACGCTGGACTGAGTGGCAAAACATCCGTTACCATGGCTGCGTTTAGAAGTGGAAACAGGAAACCGGGAGTTAAACAAGTGATTATTTGCTCGATTTAAAGGCAGTTGGATTCGGCAGTGATCTTTTCTGCTTACCAAAGAACCAGGTGCCCAGCTCTTTCCCATTTTAGATGTGTTGCTTGTGTTTTCACTGATTCAAGCTGCGGCTCGTCTTTCTGCCACTCAGTGAGCGAAACTGCAGTGACTTCCGTGTACTGTGACGTCATGCACATACCCTCTATTTAGAGGCTGTAATTAAGTACAGCCTCACAGAGCTGCTAGCATTGCTGTAGAATCTCAGTCTTGTCACGATTAAATTTTCCCCCTAAAACTTTTTTGTGGATATAACTGATCAGGGGCGGAATGGCACAAGAATTCACGCCGGGAATTTGACTCGATCACAGGCCACTTGTTCACACAAACCACCAAACCGGTAATTTTTGTGTGGACTAACCTTTTTATATACAGTCTATGGCAGGGGTTTTCAAAGTCTGGGACTGCGGGCCTCTCCTCATACAATGACAAGTAATGTAATATTGTTTCATTTCCATTCACTGAGCCTCCCCTGAAACTGTTTGGAGCCCCCCTAGGGAGCCCGCTTCACACTTTGAAAACCCCTGGTCTATGGGACAAACCCTATTTGTTGATGAAACAGGTACCAAACCAGTTATAGTTTGTTCATCTACTGACTTTTGGGACTGATCATTCAAGTAGCGTATGTGAACATGGCGTTTTCAAGACGAGGGCGGAGCTTCATCACGGTGCCCACCTGCTACCAAGTCATAATACCAAGTCTACATGGCCTCGGACTCACTGAGTCTGTCTGCGCCGCGGCTGCCAGAGCAGATCACAGCGAACCAGAAGTGCTGCAGTGCGTCCCAGAAGTGTGTCCCGCTTCGCTCCAGAGAGAAGCTACCGGTGTGGGCTATTTTTGCGCGGCATCCTTCAAGCAGCACAGAGCAGATGAACCGGACAGGAAGTCAGACATAAAACAGCGAGAATCCGGTCAATTTTCAAAATAAAATACCCTGTACAGACTCCCCATTGTATGTCAACACTTAGCACAGTTAAAACAGACAAAAAGAAACAATTTAACTAGATAGCCTAATTAACCATAGTAGAAGTACATAAAGCAAGCACTAATCACCAAATCAACAAAATCTAAACATGTCAGCAAAATCACACAGCAAAACGCTCTTATTCTGAAATGCTCCTTGTGGGATGAGGAAACTAATGCGGGCCACAGTGAAGAAGGAATTAGAATCACAAAAGGACAAAAAACAAGTTAACGTTGTGCAGGCTGCACACTCTGCTGCTGAAATGCTGAGGGGCTTCCAGTGGAAGTTGAAGCCGGTCAGAGGACGGAACTAAACCGCTGTTCACATCCTGCCTGTGTGAGTCCGGGGTGATAGGCTACGTAGGCCGCCCCACAGACTTCCCATGATGCATAGTGGTGAAGGGAGTTTTGTTAAAATTTGCTAATAAGTTTGCCATTTGTTTGATTTAGTCATGATTGATGTATTCTTAGAATATAAGGTTTTTGTAGGTGATTGTTATTGTTGTGGTGGTTTAACACTGAAACCATGAGTGAAGGGTCTGTTTGATTTGATAAGATGAGCTGAAGCTTCCTAACCGTTGTCAGAATGGAGCTGCATTTGTAGAAAGTGAATAGAGTGTATGTTGGATCAAATTTGCTAGATAATGTTACGTTGTTGTTCAGGACTGTCAATGGCAGGCCAAATTAGCCTGCAGGCCACAGGGATTTGGCCCAGTTCTCCCAATTGGCCTGTCCGCACCTGTAACTGATAAAAAAAATTCAGTGGGAGCATTTCCTCTGCCATGAATTTGGCAAAGCTTGAACTGTGAGCACGTGTGGAGAGTTCGCACTGGAAGATGGCTGTTCTGACTCATAATGTGTTGCCAGTTGCTTCGAGACTAAGTGGCACGGTGACTTGCTCTCTTATCATGAAAAAAAGAGACAATTCAGACTTTGAAATGACAGAACAATATCCATGTAAAGAAATGTCAATCACGTCTTTTTCATAGTTGGCAGTAATTTAGTAATTTAGCCTAATCTCTGAAGCAAGTCTTTGTCTAATGTAACTAGGACGTGGTGGTGTGGTAGGACACATGTGTTAACGCTGTCTCAATACCCACCTCAGTCAGACCCGGCCCCAGGTGCAACCAATTTCCAGATTTCCCCTGTCGTATTACGGGCAAAGCTGACATCAGGATGAGGCCAATAAATGATTGATAATTGGAGGGGAAATGGCTGTACTACCAGAGAAACTGATGTAAAGTAATTGGATGAAGCTGAGCTCATATTGAGTGGCCTGTCGCGTGTTCTTCAACTTCGGGATGTGCGTGCGTGTGTGGGGGAATCTGCCAAAATCACGCCTTGTGCCTCCAGGAAATTGTTATGAAGACAATTAGCCTCAAATGACTCGCAGCGCTTCTTATCCCACATTAACACTAACAGTTGCCTGATGCCTCATGCTGTTTTGTCTCTAATTTGAATTTGAATCGCACAAGGAATTAGTCATTTGCTCTGGGAAAAGGAGAAATTAGCTGCCTGTTTCTTTCTTTTCTGATTGAATTCAGAGCTGTGACTCACTCGTATTTGTTTTTCACCCGTTCTGAAATCACAGAAGGTGAAATGGAGGGTTGGACGCAAGGTGGAGAGGAAAAGCCTGAGCCTCATTATTTCATATGTATTTAAAAGGTGCCTTAAGCAATCTGTGATCTTTACTGACCTCTTTGAGCGACCAGTATTTATAGAACTCACAGCATGTCTTCCTCCACAGGTTTGTGGTAAAGCCACCACAGTGTGTCAGTTACAGATAATTGTACCAAACAGTTAAGTAGCATTTTCACAGATGAGAGGTGTATGCAGGTTAATTAGAGATCATTTCATTAGATATGATTAGATCCTACTGGGACACTTGATAAGGTTTGAATACATCACCATGTTAGATGTTGAAACGCGGCTTTGTCTCATTTTTTTTTTAAGCCTCAAGGCCTCTTTTTTTCAGTTGAAAACATTGGCCTTGGGCTGAGCAATTAATTGTACAATGGTTATTGCAGTCATAATAATTATAATAATCACAGTTTGGCTTCCACTACTTATTTAATTTAATCATATGCAATGTTGACACTCATGTATTGCTCCATGAGCTACGGGCTTTTACTTGGAGCACAAAATAAGTCTATACGTCTGCATTTTCGTAATAGGTCTGCCATTGCTTATGTGACAAAGTAATCACAATTTTAGCTTTTTCAACTAGACTTAATCTGAAAACGATGATTGTAATCATCATCTTCATCTGATTAAAACTTTGGGATGTGGGATATTTTTATCGGTGAAAAGTAAACAGTGAATGTGATGTCATCCTTACCCAACCACACCAACTGGTCGTCCCAGACTTTAATGACTTTTATCACAAGGCAGATTTCACAGTGAGACACACATGAATCTGAGGTCCTTCTCTATTTTGAACCCTCTCTGGTGTATTTAGTGTCAGGACAATTTGTGGACCCTTATTGTCCTTCCTACACCATTGGTCACACATCATTAACTGTCCTATTCAGGAAGACAGGGGGCGTCGCATTACGTTCAGGCAATAATCTCATGAGTGCAGATGAGTTTTGCCGGCCTGAAATGCCTCAGCTATTCCTGGTCCATCGCTTATCACACTGTCAGGAAACAGGAAGTCCTCATTTTGTTAACAGAATGAAAAATAAGATTTTTTATAATTTACAAAACTGAGCCGTTTGTGAAAATCACAGTTGTGAATGCAAGTATCCTACTTTACTACAACTACCATAACCCAATGTTAAATGTTAAAATACACGTAATACTAGAGTGTTATTGAAGTTACAATTCTTGTGATTTCTGGGTATGGTTAATTAAGTATGCTTTTAGTTAATAAGCGCTTTTAAAAAGAACAAATAATCTCTCAGTTGCTTGTACTTGTGTACTAGAACAATTTAAAGCTTTGGCAGCTCAAAATCACAGTGAAGTAGCTTTGCAAAGCTTATATCAGTTTTAACCGGCTGAGTTACAAGCAATATTAAATGAGTCATCTTGATCTACGTTTACTTAAAATTGTGCTTACATGATGGCCAAATACTAGGTGTGCACAATATACTGACTCACCATTATTGCAATATCATATAGAAAAATGTCTGTTGGCTGTGTGGCTTAGTTACGTTCAATTTAGAGCCTGCTTGAAATTGCTGTATAATGATCATGTTTCATTGGCCAGTTGCCCTGTCACATGCAAATGTGAATGCATGGGTCCACTACACAAACACACCCTATGGAACATACAACATGACGAGAGAGAAAAGAAAATGAATACAACATTTAAAAAGTAAGAGGATGAGTGCAGCTTAGGGTTGACAGTGAAATAACGATCAAAGAGGAAACGTATCAGAGACAGAATATGTTTAAGAACATCGGAATTAAAATCGTTTATTATATTCATAATCAGTATCGCAATATCACATTTTATTAATATTGTGCAACCCTACCACATACCAATGGTTGTCTGTGTTCAGTTTGTTTCATTGTTAGGTCCATCTTACTGAGTGCGCTCACTTTTAATGCTAATGCTAGCCTGAAAATCAGACTGAATTGCAGTTTTGTTGGCATACAGTAAGATTGTGTTTATTTAAGCAGAGGTGGCAGAAGGGCGTATGTTGTCTTTACTTTATGTTAATGTTTTCCTCTATCAATAATAATATAATCTTTATTTGTAGAGCACTTTTCAAAAACAAGTTACAAAGTGCTTTAACAAGTGTAAAGACAATAATACAAAAACAATACAAGATAATAATAATAATAAAAAAAATAAATATAATAAAAGCAAGAAAACATTGAAAAGACTAAAATACATGTTTAAGATAAATATAAAATAAGTAAAATAGAATAAAATAAACGGGATAAAATAAAGTCAAATAAGATCGGGAAAGGCTCTCCTATAAAAGTATGTTTTAAGAAGGGACTTAAAAGAGTTCACTGACTCAGCCGACCTGATTTCCTCGGGCAGGCTGTTCCAGAGCCTCGGGGCCCTGACAGCAAACGCTCTGTCCCCTTTAGTTTTCAGTCGAGACTCTGGAACAGACAACAGACCTCTGCCCGAGGATCTCAAGGTACGTGCTGGTGCATATGGGACTAAAAGGTCAGAAATATAACAAGGCGAGAGGCCATGAAGAATTTTAAAGTCAATTCTAAAACACACTGGGAGCCAGTGTAATGAAGCTAAAATAGGGGTAATGTGGTCATATTTCTTTGTTCTGGTTAAATACCTGGCAGCCGAGTTCTGGACAGTCTGGAGTCGATCAATAGATTTTTGGGTTAAACACGTGAAAAGGCTGTTGCAATAATCCGGGCGTGATGAGATGAAGGCGTGTAAAATGGTCTCGGTGTCCTTGAAAGTTAACATAGATCGAATTTTTGCTATATTTCTAAGTTGATAAAAACATGATTGAATAAGCTTTGTGGTGTGCTGCTCGAAATTTAAATTACTATCAAACCAAACATCAAGGTTCTTTGCCACAGGCTTAATGTGATTTACTAGGGAACAGAAATCCTGGTCACTGGATCCCAGCAGATGGCAAATCAAATACTGCCATCTGCTGGGATCCGGTGACCAGGATTTCTTTCGTTTTGTCTGAGTTCAGCTGGAGGAAATGATTTGACATCCATTTTTTAACTTCACAAAGGCAGTTGTTAAGTGAACTCAGCATTCCAGGTTCTGTGGATCTGACGGGCAAGTATATTTGTGTGTCATCAGCATAAATATGAAAAGAAATACCATGTTTATGGATAATATGTCCAAGGGGAAGCAGATACAAGGAAAACAAAATGGGTTCTAAGACCGACCCCTGAGGCACACCGTATTTAACTGGACAGAGCAAAGAGACGTAGTTGTTTACAGACACGCAAAACTTCCTATTTGACAGGTACGATGAAAACCATTCTAGGGCAGTACCAGAGATCCCCACCCAGTGCCTCAATCATCAATGATGTCAAAAGCAACGCTAAGGTCCTGGAACACCAGGACTGAGCACATGCCTTCATCACCAGACATTAAAAGGTCATTGGTGACTTTAAGCAGTGCAGTCTCAGTGCTGTGGTACTTCCTGGAACCAAATCAACCAATCAGTTGCAAGTGACATGACATTTTTTTCATAAATGTAGCTAGGCAGCTTGCTTGCTATGTAGGAGGATAACGTCCCTATTCTAAATCCTGCCTACTAAGCTCTAATTAGATGATTATTTCTCCAACCTGTCAAAGGACACAACAGTGATTCAGAGGTCTGTAACCAGGCTATGGAAATACAGCAGTAAACAGAAGTACTGTTGTTATGGTTACCAGGTTGAACTGACTGGATCTTTGTTATATGTTTCGTTATGTTATGCACCTATCATGCAACACGTATTTTTACATAGTAGTCTGGTAAACATTGACTAGGAAGCAGCAGAGCCAGACCGATGACCTCTCTGTGAGTTTAGATGATAAACAAAAAAAGTAGTGCTTACTTGGCACTTCTCAATTTTGAAATGTTATGAACAGTTACTGAAGTTAAAGCTGGGGCAGGCAACCTTGGAGAACCAGCAAGAGACAGCTAGATTTTTGAAGTATAATTTCATTCGATGAGAATGAAATGATCAGCCTCGCCACACATACTGGATTTTTCTTTTCATCTTTGTGTCTCAGAGCATTTGATTTATTGAGTGATTGATTGATTCAACACAAATAACAAAAATTATTTCTAAAATAAACTGCCTTCCCCAGCTTTAGGCATGATTCACCACCTTAAACTGCTTCAGAAACTGAGTTCAATTGAAACATGCAATCTTTCTTAACAGCTTTAATGCCTGTCCAGTTTTAAAACCATGAATCAAAACTCAAGGACAGCTTACCAAGTAGCACATTCATCTAAGTTACAGAAAAGAGTCTTTGTTTCCACAAGGACGAGCTCTTGTCAGTCTTCTGTCAGTTGGTTAAAAGTTGGTCCAATTACCTGCAACGTAACTTTGATGTATGAGAACTGACAGCACCCTGACTCGGATAATTCTTCCCGCATGTCCATAGAACAAAATGATTGATATGAAATTGGTATGGCATGCAATAAAAATCAGCTGATTGAAAATTCAAGTTTGATCCACTACCCCAAAATCCTGAAAATTGGTAAACTGCACATGTTCATGGCTGGTCAGGGAAACATTATGAGTCCTACTTTTGCTGTTGTTGTTTCTGTTGAGTTTATAAAACAGCTTGCCTTTCACGGCAGAATTTTGAGTTACCACTTTCTGTGAAAGGAGAAGTGGATTTACCTGAATTTAAATTCAAACAGGATGAATCTTTTGCATCACACTCACTTTTTTTTTGACTGGGGGCTGTAGTTGATGTGTGTTTGAGTGTGCGAGGGCAATAGGGAGATGTAGTGTCATTATTCAAGAAGGGGTGATGGCACATCATCAAGAAGAAAAGGCAAAATAGAGTGAGTGAATGGGTTTTGATTGATATACAAATGAATCTGTGTGTATGCATGTTTGTGTGAGTTTGAGTCTCAATAGATCGTGTGTGTACATGAATGAGCGATTTTCTTGTGTATTCTGCAGTTTATCTTGTGCAGGTGGTGTTTTCCTCTTTTTAAGATATCTCTGCTGAATCCGTCAAATGATGGTCTTTGTGTGTATTTCATCTCCATTTCGTTGCAAGAGTCGTTCTTTTAACTGCAGCATTTATTCCAAAAACAGCATTAAACAGTCTCAACTCTGTTTTGGATCTGAGGTACCATACTGTGTTTCAGACTAATACTGAGCGTCTGAGTTTAAAAAGCTCTGAGGTAACTGGGGATACGAACTGTGTTTTAGACAGTGAGCTTAGTAAAGATATGAGCTACAGCGAAGTTGAGGGTGTTACACAAACTTGCCATTTACAGTCATAATGATGGGTGCACAGAGCAAGCTTTATTAAGCTTCAATTAGCTGCGTGAAAAATGGGATGAACCCTTTGCTTGTATAAACCGTCACCATAACCCAAAATATCCTGTTAATGTATTCCTGGTAAATGTCAGGTGAAGTCAGGTTGACACCATTGGTTGTTAAATTTTGTTGCAACATTTGCTTTTTCGACTGATTATTGAGGAGGTAGATCTGTAGTAGATGAGGCCTTTCAAAACATGTTTGCGATGAAGGCAGTGCAGGTACACTTGACTTTTAAATTTTTTCTATATTTATTTTGTATGTCAGTCCTCTTTGTTTTACTTACCTGTGTCAATTTGTTGCATTATTTTGCAAAAAAATAAAGTATTACAAACGGATTTTGAAGCATATTTTGCTTTCTGACTGATCATTAATTAGTGTTTTAGTTCTTATTTTTATCATTTTGGCCATCTTTTATATGAGTTATGAGCACATAGACAATTCTGCAAAGCACCAGAAAACATTCATCGGAAACATATTTACATCCAGTGCCTACATTAAAGAAAATTTTTTTTCTGCAATAGCTGCACTTGGAAACTGCTATATGGGTAAGGTTAAGGCAATATAATGCTTACAGTCAATACAAAGGCTAACTGCAGGTTTTTGACAGAAGAAATGAATGTCAGATGAGCCTGTCCACCAACCCGACCCCCACCACTCTTACTTCCCACCGCACTATTTAATAGCGCTGAAAATTGGGACTTGACATACTGTAAGTCGGGAGGTGCGGAATTGTAATTATCAGGGATAACGGGCTGATAAAATTGGTAAGAATTCCCCTTCTTAATCTTTTCCTCATTAGCACAATGTAGCTATCATGCAAATAAAAAACAAATGAAGCCATTTATTTCCTTCCACACCAGGCCAGCTGTCACTTACAATGTTCATCAAAGTACGAGCTATGAAAGTAGCAACCAGGTTTAAATTGAAACTCGTTGAAACTGTCACAAACACTTATGCTCTCTTGAGCTCTTTGACTGCCTAAATTTTCAAACCAGATTGTGTTTCTTACCTTTTTGCTGCATGCACTATTTTATGCAGTAAAACCTCTCTTCCTGAGGTGAGGTAATGATAACAGAACCTAATTGGACCAAAACTCCAGTTTGACGCTTCAGCTCAATGCAGAAACAGAAACCTGTCGGTCAGAGGTAAACCTCAGCTGCACCAGCAGCCAAAGTCATTTGCTTAAAGAGCCCCTGTCACTGCAAGGAAAATAATCATCTGGGACTGGAAAAACCTTCAACTCAGGTAGAAGAGTAAATCCCAGACAACAGTTTAGAGGTGGGTACTTCATGGTGACTAAAACACCATGTCAAACTTGATTGGCACTTTTATACATCTACAAAGGTGTGTGATTTCAAATTTGAAATGAAAAGGCTATAAATTATGTTTCATTTATTGAACCTGGAGCTTGTAGGAATTCTTAGTTGAATGTTTATTTAAAAAGATTATAAACAGGTGTTAAGTTGAATGGTTTCCATACTGGTGTCATCTGACTGTTTATTTTTATGAACCGGTCAGAACAAAAATTAGATGTCCAAACATTTGAGGTTTCTGATGGATACAGATGTGATAAAACTATACTGAACTTCAGGACTCACAGTCTCCAAAATACTATAATTGTTTTTCTTAGGTTTCCTAACTCATAAATACAATAAATTACTGAGCTGTCCATTTAAAATGAAATACAGTTTAAAAAAAACAGAAATATTTGCTCTTCAGCTTGCAGGTGGGAGAATGCTCATTTCTTCTTATTCCATTAATGAAAAATGTCATCAACAAAGGCTGCTTACTCTAATGCACTGATTTATTGTCCTTTGTCAAAATTTTTCTGCTGAGTGAACAGCTTGGTATCATAATTTATTTTTCCAGAGCTTTCAAGCGTATTTTTTTCTTTCTGCCCCCTCTTTCGCTCTCTTATGTTTCCAGCCAGCAGGAGAATCTGTCATGACCCAGCTCTGTTCCAACACATTTTTCCCTGTTTGTGACAAAAAGGAGCAGAGTTTGATACCAGTTTGGACGGCAACCATCGCTTCTAGTGCCAGTCTGCATAATAGCAGGCTTGTATTTGCCTGCTGAGAGGGAACGCCAGTGTCCAGACAGCTATTGTTTGCAATTAAGGATTCCCACTGAGACCTTCTGCATCAGCCAAAATTTTTTCTTTAAAAAGACACAATGTAAAGTTGGATGCCTTCCCTGTTAAGACATTTACCCACACATGGGGTCTGATGGAAGTGTCCCATGTGGACATGTGTGGGTGAGAAAGAACAGCGTAAACAGCCTTGAATGATAGGACAGGATGGGAGTGAGATCTGATCATTTGGGTTAGCAATTGTACGTACTTCACTACAATAAATTGTTTAGTAAGACCTAAAAAGCTGGGTTGATAACCAGTTATTTATTACCTGATATAATAATGAATGAATGAGTAATATGTCAAAAAAAAAAAAAAACCCATAATCAAATGTTTGGGGAGAGGGCAGACACACTAAGTTCCTTCAAGTATTCTTTTTCACACACACAAAGTAGCAAACTAGGAGGAGGTATTTCAGGCTTCTGGAGAGCCAGAAGTAAAAGTCACAGTAATGTTCTGCAGAAACAATTGAGATGACTCGCAGATGAAGCAAAGGATAAAAAAAGCACTGGTTCTTTAATAAAAAGTCAAAGGTACCAGCCTGTCTACACAAAGGGAGAGCAGTCAATTATGACTACTAATGTGCATTTTGGCAAGAAACACGTGTTAACTTGATAAAACATTAGCAGTTTATATTAGTTGTCTTTCAGATTTTGAGGCTATGGCATGGTGTTTTCATTTGAATTTTAATGACAATGCATCTGCTCTGATTTGCACCTCTGGTTGGTTTCTTTGCCGTGGAAATGGAGGCTTTGGCTCATGGCTATTGTGATATGAAGTAATTAAACTGATGGGAATTACAAAAACCCAAAGTATTAATACAATATCCTTATCATTTTCCTGAACTAGCCTGGTTCCAGACTTCTGAATCCCTGCCCACATCTCTGGTTTGCTCATTGATTCAAATAGGGCTTGATGTTGGTGCCCATTAACAGCTGTTCACCTGATTGAACAATCAGCCAATCAGAGCTTTCTAGGTGGGATTTAAAACAGGAACGTCAACTTCCTACACAGCCAGGTTGGCTGACTTTTAAGTTCTCCCCTCTTATAGGACAGCCTAAAATAGTTTTCCTGATGCTGTTATGTCCTCAGATGAACAAGAGCTTTCCATGTCAGGAGAGGGGAAACACTTAAATCATGTATCAGCACTGGGTGTAGAGTCCTCTGTGCACTCTACTCTGCATGACATAGCAATCTACCAGTTTCTTTTCCCTTTTCACGTTTAAAAACTTAATTAAATAAAAATGCTTCAATTTTTTTCTGCTTGTAGCCTAATAGTACTTCAATGTGCTCTTTTTTGTTTGTTCTTATTTCCTATATTGTCTACTTATATGGAGTGCCACCTCAGCAATGTCCTACTAACAATTAATAGGGAGGAAAATAAATAAGTCAAGTTGCAGCAGCAATGAAAAATCAAACATGTTTTAATTAGAATTAAAACTAAATATAAAAAGTTTTTTTTTTTTTTTATATTCTAAACTAAATGCTTTTTTCAAAACCTGTGGCAGTTTTTCAGATTCTTATTAGATCAGCTACAGTCGAGTGTTGGAACCAACTGGGGCAAGGTGGAGCTAACAATTCAATTATGTTCTGACTTGAGGAGAAAAGTTAAATTTTACAGCTTTAAACTTTGATGCAATAGCAGATACTCACCATACCAACTGTAAGTTTGTAGAGGCCCCCAAAGATGACAACTTTTGTGCAATCAGCTTTCCTCCGTTGACTCAATGGTTCATACCGAATCACTCAAGTGTGCTGTTGGACATGTGAATTTTCACGGTGCCTCACACAACAAGCTCTCTGCCTGCAGCATCAACTATTCCAAGACATCTGTGTGGACCACTGATGCTCCTGACTGCCAGTCACCAGTGCTGAAAAAAAGCCTGCTCTTTAGATCCAATCAGCAGCACTTCAGCAGCTCTTTCAATATAGCCACCTGATATGGACCCACTTTAAAGGCTAAAGCCACACTCCAGAATAGCTGCAAAAGCAGTGATGCAGAGTATATTCTGAGGCAGTGTAGGTGATTGAGGTGCAATCTTTTTTCCACTTCCTGACACAGTTGAGAAAGATTTAACAGAGGCATCATAATCTCTCAAAACTGTGTGGAAATTAAACCAAGAATGTGTATGTGCATTCTGCCTTCACAGGGCAGCAAAGGAAACCAACTGTCCAGTGACGGACTGAAGCTTTAAAGCTTCTTGTCTGGGGAAGGTAGTCACCCCTCATCTGTCTCTGAATGCCTAATTGAAGCTGCTGCTTGCTGATTGCCCACCAAAAGTTCAGCTTAGCTGCAGGTCAAAGTCCATGTGTATCAGATGTCAACAAAATTATAAGTTCTGTGTTTCGCTCAGTCCTATCCTTTTACCTCTGGGTCTTCGTTTCTCTCCCTCTCTCTGTCTTTAATATGCTCACAGATATGTACAGTAGGTTTTAAGAGCAAATGACAGTGTGAAAGTATGAAAGAGTTCTTCATACTTCACAATCAATTTAGAACAAATAGTGCGGTACAAAAATAGGCAATGGAAAAGAGAAGGCTGACAGATTTTACAAATAGCCACAAATACCTCTGACATCTCACCTGTCAGAACACACCACTGTTGTTTTTCTGCAGATTTGCCTCAGCTCCCAAAAATTATGGGCTCCTGTTGTTCCTAAACACACATTAAAGGGGTCTTTTTTAAACCTAGAGCCCAAAACATGTGAAAATAGGTCCCAGGTTTAAAAATACCGAAATGACCCTTTAAATAAACATGAGTTGCACTGATTAATGTAATTCATTATTTATTAAATGATAATGATAATGGTAAATTGTACTTGTATTACCCTATAAATGTAATTAAAAAACACTGCAGATAAATCTGTCCTCTAACTAACAAAGTAATATCATAAAATTAATTAAATTAAGAAACTGTAAGTGCTGATACTACAGCACTAAACCAGATTATAGTTGGGTTTGGGGAAAGATACACTCAACCTTTGGCCTCATCTTGCTCTTGGTGGAATGTGCTTATTGAAGGTCGCAAAGGCAAATTTCTTTGTTTTTGCTAGCTGGTATTCACATCTAGATGTGTTAAACAACTCAGGACATATAACCCTTTGTTTAAACATTTTTCAAGTGAGCAAAACTATTGGAACATGTGACTGACAGATGTTTCTTGTAGCCCAGGTTTTGCCTTTTAGGTTGATTTACCAAACATTAAATAGCTCTGCATGACTAGTCTAAGTTTTCATCCTTGGTTCAAACCTATAAAGACTGCATTTCCTGTTAAAGAGGATAAACCAGAGAGACCAGAGAGCTGTCTATGGGAGAAAAACAAGCCATTGACAAGCTGAGAAAATTTGGAAAATCGACCAGAGCCATTGGTCAAACATTGGGCATAGCAAGCACAACAATTTGGAATGTCCTGAAAAAGAAAGAAACTACTGGTGTACTGAGCAACAGACGTCGAACAGGTCGACCAAGGAAAACAACAGTAGTTGATGACAGAAATATCGTGAAAGCTGTGAAGAAAACCCCCAAAACATCAGTAAGTGACATCACCAACAACCTCCACAGTGCAGGGGTGAAGGTATCACAATCCACTGTTGGAAGAAGACTCAGAGAGCAGAAATATAGAGGCCTCACGACAAGATGCAAACTACTCATCAGCAGGAAGAATCGGAAGGCCAGATTGAAATTTGCAAAGAAATACAGAGATGAGCCGCAAAAGTTCTGCAACACAATCTTATGGACGGATGAGACCAAGATTAATCTGTACCAAAGGGATGGAAAGGCCAAAGTGTGGAGAAAGAAAGGAACTGCTTATGATCCGAAGCATACAAGCTCATCTGTGAAGCATGGTGGAGGTGATGTCATGGCTTGGCCGTGCATGGCTGCTTATGGAACAGGCTCATTAATATTTATTGATGATATAAGTGATGACGGTAGCAGCAGAATGAATTCAGAAGTGGACAGAAACATTTTGTCTGCCAATTTACGGAGAAATGCACTGAAACTAATGGGGAGGAAGTTTATCATGCAGCAGGACAATGAGCTAAAGCACACTGCCAACAAAACAAAGGACTTCATCAGGGGGAAAAAAGTGGAAGGTTTTAGACTGGCCAAGTCAATCACCTGACGTTAACCCAATAGAGCTGCATTTCATCTCCTCAAGAGGAGACTGAAGGGAGAAACACTCCGAAACAAACAAGAACTGAAAGAAGCTGCGGTAAAAGCCTGGAATAGCATCACAAATGAAGAATGCAACAGTTTGGTGATGTCGATGGGTCGCAGGCTTGAGGCAGTTATTGCAAGCAAGGGTTATGCCACCAAATATTAAATGTTATTTACTTTAAGATTATTTGTTCCTTTACTTTTGCTCACCTAAGAATGCTGTGGTCTAATACAAATGGTGATATGTCCTAAGTTGTTTAACACATCTAGATGTGAATACCAGGAAATAAAGGCTGAAATTCTGAACTCTTGTCTCAGACTCATCTTTTGATCTTAAACCCAAATGTCTTCAGTGAACAACAAAAACAAAGGAATTTGCCTTACCGTTCCAATACTTTTGGAGGGGACTGTATATTGTCATCTAGGTTAAAAATGAGAAAGGTGCTTCTTGGATCAAACAGCATTGACACCTCCAATCACATCTTTCCAACGTCTTGTGTTAAAATTGGGTGAGCTGCGTCAGTTTTTGGAACTTCTTCAAACCGACACTGTTGAGCTTTTTTTTGTTTGTTTGTTCTGTGAATGTACATCAAGAGCAATGTCAGTCATATTCCTTGTATGTGGACACATACCTGGCCATGATTCGGATTCTGATGGTAATCGTTCCCTCTACCTGCAAGGACTAGCCAGGTGGTTGAAGGTTAGAAGGTATTAAGGGTTTGGACTTTGAACCAAGTACAACACTATGAACCAAGTGTGTGCTGTTATCCCAAATTGAATGAATTGCGTGCCTTGCTCTTGTCTATGACAGTTGGCCCTTTTCCCAACATTTAAGCATGTACATTCAGAACTTGTTTTACAAATCACACGTTCCTTTTGATTCAACACCGTCTCAATGTGCAACTCCGCATCAAAGTTCAATAGAGAGACTGCGGTTGTACTGTGCAGCTCCCAGGTAATGTTGTTGCTGAATAAGAGCTTGGAGCCTACTAAATCTTCAAAAAAAAAACTTTACAGAGGAAGGCTGGGTGCTGAGCTTAATTATTCCTTAAGAATTATGAAGCAGATGCCAGCAGCTTTAGAACCTGAAGTTGACAGGGGACTAATGATCAGTAAGTGTGTTTTGAAAGCTTAGAGAGAAAGCACTGCTCTTGCTTCTGCATGCATTGTAAAATCCAAAATGAGGCAAGGCTCTTGCTTGAAAGAGGAAATTTGTATGCTGCCTGTCATACCCGTAGCTGTGTTAAAAGGTAGCTGCTGCTACAATAACATGCATATCAATATCTCATTTAGGGGGAAGCTCAAACTGTGTAGCCACCAAATTCAAGATGAAAGAAGATTAGTGTGGCATTTTCTGAGTTTTTTGGGGGTTGCTTCTGACGAGAAGCTGTTAGTGTACCCATTTGATCTGATTAGTGTATTGGCACTACTGATCAAAGAACAAGCCTCATTTGTACACTATCACTTTGCCTTTGAACCTCAGATGGTGAGACTAAAATAATTTGGCAGATAGGAATGGCGTACAGCTCCTGATTACAGCAGTGAATCATACAGTAAAGGCATGTATTAGCATATTACAGATAAAAGCACATAAATTGGCCCCAAACATGTGATTATCTGCAGGACGAAGACATGGGAAAAGAAAATTTACATTTGTCTCACTTGTGTAATGAGGTTGTGTAAAATCAGTGGGGATGGTGCGTTTCTGTGCGCTGACCCAGCTCCCTCCCTGTCCAGCCTTCAAGTATGAGTGACCACAAACCTCAGGGGGATTACTGTAATGCTTAACCAATGTCAAACAAGTCTGAGCTTAAACAAGTCATTTCGGAGGGCTCTTAAACCACACAACTCATTCTGAGTGCTTTGATTCATAACCCATTCCAGAGTTCTGTTGATATATGCTTCATATCGAGATGTACTACTTGGCAGTTCTTTGCATGCCTATTGGCCAGGGGTACGGTTAGGGTTAGACGTTAGCAATTTGCATTAAGGTAGCATTTTTCAATAAAGAAGCATAAATCATCTGAACACCGGCTACTTTGATGCACCTTGAGAAGTTTTGTTGAAGCTTTGCAAAATGCAACCTCAGTTTTATGCCATAGAATGTATCATGTTGCTATGGTGCATGGTAAATTAGCACCCTACATCCAGCCTAATTAACTTTATTCAGTGTGAATCATCTACTTATTGTCAGTCACTCTAGAACAATGCAATCACTGAAATGATATAAGCAAAAGTTTCAGTTTCATAATTGAGTTTATGAACTTAATTATGGGTAATTTGGAGACATGAAAAGTCAGTTTTGTTTTCTGTAAATACTGTGATTTTATTGATTTATTTATTGATTTGTGGATTATGATGTAAACGTAGAGTATGTGCAGCATTAGGCTTCTAGGGTGTGAGGGGGAGTGATGATACTAACTTCATCTCTAGTGTAACGTATACTCAGAGCCTACAGGTTGATGCTGGATTGGAGGTGGGTCTTTTGAAATGCTATATGAACAGTCGCAGCAGTAACAGTGTGCCTGGAGGATAAGCAGAGATTATCATGCCCAAAACTGATTGGAAAAATCAAACGTTATACGTTTTCATATCAGAAGTCTTGCCTGTTTCAGACCTCTGAATTGCTGCTGAATTGCTTTTAAGAGATTCAAATAAGTCTAACAGGAAAAGCAGTCAGGACAATCAGAGTTTTGTAGGCAGAATTAAGAAAGGTGATGCCACAGAAATGGAACAGGCGTAGTGTGATCAATGCAGCTATAGCCTACAGGTTGTTGTAAGTCAACTTACAAAAAAAACCATCTCTTGAAGTGACATGTTTCTTTCATCATTGTCAAGTAACTGCTCCTAGCAAACCACAATTGCACCTTTAACTGACCTAACCAATGACTTGTGACTAATTTCAGTCAATCAAACAGTGTGGAAGGGACTTCAAACTGTAAAGGTTTTTGAGTCGAGTTTCTGTAGGTGGTATTCATTTCTCTGTCTGTTTAGCCACGGTGGCCTTTGCAGCTCATGCTGACATAGCCAGTGCTTTCTTCATTTATTACTAATCAACCACTAATGTAAAATGTTTTACATCCTGTGATAAATGATACACCATCCAAGTATTTGTCATGTAGGTGGAATCACCACCATTTTAACCAATTAGTAATAGTGAATAAAACAGACATCTAGTTTAAATGTTGCTGCTTGGCTGGTTTCCCTAGTAAGCTGCCTTGGAGATGGAGGAGATATAAATAACTGTGAATGACACCTGAACCAAAATAAATAATTTTTCACCACATACAGTAGATTCACCATTATAGATTAATAGTGTAGTGTTTCAATTTACTGATTTCAGATTTAACTTGAGACAAATTGGTCTCATTAAAACATTTACTGCACCCATACCTGCATATAATTTGGAAATTCTGAGTCAAGAAATTGGTGGAAAGGGACCACTTTATTTTACAGGCTGATAAAAGAAGTTTTCTTCTCTTCATCATTGTTCTGTAGGATACATACTGTAGTTTCACCCTGAAGATCTGGAGTAATCGTTGACTGTTCTTCTTCCTTTTTGGCGTTTCTATAGTGACAGTATGCCAAAGCGGATGGCTCTTATCTGCTTCCTGTCTCTGGTCATGCTGATGAGCATCCTGGGAAACCTGCTGGTTATGGTGGCCGTCTGCAAGGACAGACAACTCAGGTGGGACAGAGATTTCTTTCTTTTTTCCTACATATCTTCCTTTCTTTCCTATAGAAAATACATGTAACATACAACAACCATCTCTATAATAATATTAAGTTTTTTTGTCTGAGTGAATGTGAATGAGTGCTTGTGTGTCTTTCCGTGTGTTTGAGTGAGACAAAGATAGAAAGGGTGCTTGCAAGAGAGAAAGAGTTCAAGAGAAGTAGAGTGAGAGAGCCACAGTTAAGTAATACATTAACAGCTTCTAAAACTGGAAGTGGATTCCCCCAACACTGAACACATAACCAACCACAAAAGAATATAGTGCAAAATGGAATTAAATAAATATAAATCATATAATACATGCATATACTGTACAAAGAAAGGGTAATTTTTCTGTACATTGTGAAGCTAGATGAAAAACAACAATACACGCGACACAGGCAGAGCTGGCAGGTCATCCTGCGGACGGTTCGTCATGTGGGAGCCACTGTCACAGCAATTCATTCTTCTTCTTCTTCTCCTCCTGTTCTCTCCACCTTTTCTTTCTCTTCCCTTGTGTCATCTCTCTCTCTCTCTCTCTCTTTCTCTATCGCTTACTGTCTCTTTGATGGTTGGACTCTCTCTCTTTTTGTCTCTTTCTATCTTGTGTCACATGAGAGCTCAGGGTGACCTTTGTCCCCAACATGTGGTGTGTGTTGGGGTGGAGGATGACCACACACAAACAAAAGAAAACATACTGTAAGCGGGTGTGTGTCAGTTGTGAGTGGGTGTTTATATGTAAAAAGAAGTGTGGTATTGTGCGTATAATAGCATACATGCAGTGTGTGTTTGTGGGTGGGTGTGAGTGTGTACTATGTGTATTTAAAAACACTGATGATTGATAAAATCATTGCTATGATGTCTCACCTCCCTGAAGAGAGAACACACCATATTTGTTTCTCCTGGCCTCATTATCTTTTTGTCACACACACACACACACACACACACACACACACACACACACACACACACACACACTTTATTCCCAGTACACATAAACTCATTTTCAAATATAAAAAAGACACACACATCCACGCACACACAAACACACAGTATATGCAAATTTAAAAACACACACACACAGACTCACACACCTCCTCAATGGCAGCGTCCCATGGGTGACAGTCCTCAAGACAAAAAAATAAACCATAATTCTGAGAGCATCAGTAAAAATAAATTATACAGTGATGGCAAAACAGCCAGCAAACAGTCAGCCTGTTGTTTCACAATGTTAGTCAGCTGGACAACTTTTAGGTCAATCAATCATTAAATTTCTTTGTCTTTTTTATTGTATCATCCTCCTTACTTTTGGCAGTATCCTAAGATTAGAAATTCCAACATAAACTGAAACATACAAATGTTCATCTGTGTTGCAGGCTAAGCCTTTTCCTTTACAAGAGCAGGCCTGCAAATGTAGTCTTTTTTTCATTCCATGCAGTCTTCTTGTCAAAACCTGGTTCGTACATAATATATTATTACACAGCAAGTAGTAGAACTGAACAGCAAGTAAAGTCTGTGCAGTGTCCTTCAAGAGAGGAAAGAGGCCAGACAAACTTAGAGGCATTTCACATACGTAACAAACACACACACACGCAAAGTCTCCAGCAGGGAGTTGACACCAGCAGAGGGTGATTCACAGAGTGCTAAACCACTCATCAATAGCCACCACATAAACACAACCACCGTTACCAACCACCTCTTGTTTCTCTCAATGTGTCATGTCATGTGTGTGATCAAGAAACCCACACACACAGACACATGCTGCCTCATATTATCTCCATGCTGTTTATACTGGGCATTGGGAAGATCTATAAGCATGGTAACCAGAAACTTAGAGAACTTTGTATTTTGTTGTTTTTATTTAGATTAGCCCAATAGAAAGAGTCCCTTTTACTGGCGTGTGTGTCTCAATTAAATGCCAGGTAGGTGCTGGTGGGGTGGAGATGAGGCAGTGGATAAGACACATGCCTTTGATGTGAGAGACCTGGGTTCAATTCCCCACTGGGACACATCCACCAATGTGTCCTTGAGCAAGACACTTAACCCCTAGTTGAGTGCAACCTCTGATTTACTATCTACTGATATCCCTATCTACTGGTTGTGTGCCTGATTATTTTAAAACGGCTTGCGAACCCACTTTTAAAGAAACCTGGTTTAGATCCCTCCCTCCCACAAAATTTTTGACCAATTTCAAAACTGCCTTTTATTGCAAAGATTTTAGAAAGAATTGTGTCCAAACAGCTGCTCACTGTACTGGAAAATAACAAATTATTGGTTTCAGGAAGTACCACAGCACTGAGACTGCCCTGCTTAAAGTCACCAATGACCTTTTAATGTCTGCTGACGAAGGCATGTGCTCAGTCCTGGTCCTCCTGGACCTGCACCATTGATCACAACATGATGTTAGACAGACTGAGGCACTGGGTGGGGATCTCTGGTACTGCCCTAGAATGGTTTTCATCCTACCTGTCAAATAGGAAGTTTTGTGTGTCTGTAAACAACTATGTCTCCTCGTTCTGTCCTGTTAAATATGGTGTGCCTCAAGGGTCAGTCTTAGGACCCAATTTGTTTTCCTGCTTCCGCTTGCCCTTGTTATCATAAACATGGCATTTCTTTTCATATTTATGCTGATGACACACAAATGTACTTGCCCGTCAGATCCACAGACCCTGGAATGCTGAGTTCACTTAACAACTGCCTTTTGTGAAGTTAGAAAATGGATGTCAAATCATTTCCTCCAGCTGAACTCAGACAAAACAGAAATCCTGGTCATTGGGTCCCAGCAGATGGCAAATCAAATACTGCCATCTGCTGGTTCCCTAGTAAAGCACATTAAGCCTGTGGCAAAGAACCTTGGTGTTTGGTTTGATAGTAATTTAAATTTTGAGAAGCACACCACAAAGCTTGTTCAATCATATTTTTATCAACTTAGAAATAAAAAAAAAAATATAGCTAAAATTCAATCTATGTAAACTTTTAAGGACACCGAGACCATTTTACACGCCTTCATCTCATCACACCTGGATTATTGCAACAGCCTTTTCACCTGTTTAACCCAAAAATCTACTGATCGACTCCAGACTGTCCAGAACTCAGCTGCCAGGCTTTTAACCAGAACAAAGAAATATGACCACATTACTCCTATTTTAGCTTCATTACACTGGCTCCCAGTATGTTTTAGAATTGACTTTAAAATTCTATTGATCACTTTTAAAGCTCTTCATGGCCTCTCGCCTTGTTATATTTCTGACCTTTTAGTCCTATACGCACCAGCACGTACCTTGAGATCCTCGGGCAGAGGTCTGTTGTCTGTTCCAGAGTCTCGACTGAAAACTAAAGGGGACAGAGCGTTTTCTGTCAGGGCCCCGAGGCTCTGGAACAGCCTGCCCGAGGAAATCAGGTCGGCTGAGTCAGTGAACTCTTTTAAGTCCCTTCTTAAAACATACTTTTATAGGAGAGCCTTTCCCGATCTTATTTGACTTTATTCAAATTATTCTATTTTACCTATTTTATATTTATCTTAAACATGTATTTTAGTCTTTTCAATGTTTTCATGCTTTTATCATGTATTGTTTTTGTATTATTGTCTTTACGCTTGTTAAAGCACTTTGTAACTTGTTTTTGAAAAGTGCTCTACAAATAAAGTTATTATTATTATTATTATTATTATTACTAATGAGCATCAGCTAAATGAATAAATGTAACTGTAATGCCAGGTGTGGTGTTTATAGAAGTTGTTTGGATGTATGTTGTTAACCCTAAGATGTATCAGCACTTTTTGCTGCTTCTTGTCGTCTTTAGCGCTGTCTCTTAAAACTGGTTGTTCATGTTATTAATGCTATCAGGTAACTATGTTGGTTTCTTATACATTTGGCATACATACAGAGTAATTAACAATTGGATCTGCTTTGGGTTGAATGTTTGGTATGGTTAGTTATAGGATTGTTTTATCTTGTTATTTTTCCTTGTATTAACTGAGCATGTTGGTTGTTGAGTGTGGGTGAGAGTGGGTGTGCGTGTTATCTGTATATGTGTAATATATGTAGTTTTGTAATGTTTTGTTTTGTATTTGTTCATTATGTATTTGTGTTACAGGACCCCCTTGAAAATGAGATGCTGCATCTTAATCCTTCAATAAATTCAATTCAATATCCCATTGATTGAAGAGCCAATATGGCAAAAATCAATCAGCTTTTTTTTGACATGCAGAACCGATTTGTTAGAGTATTTTTTCACATCTTTAAGTGCCAATAAAGGTTGGCATAACTATGGTAAGTTCTTTCTCTCTATGTGTCTCTCATCGCTAATCTCTAGATGAGTTGCCTGTCGGAGTTAGATCATATGATATTGATATGTTATTCAGTAAGCAAAATTTTTTTTTTCATACTTTTTAAATTAACAATATGATGGCATTTCCCATCCTTGCTGAGCAAGAGTTTTGTGCAAAACGAATTAAAGGCCTGTCCTTTATATATGTTGAAATGTAAAGAATGTATTTAATAAATGCAGTAATGACATATAATAAATATATATTAGCATTTAAATATCTTATTACATAAAGAATCTACTCAGCAGCTTTAAAGGAATTAAGAGTTTAGCATTAGCATTTCTATTAAATGCTGTTGTAATTTGAGTATTACGATGTTGTTTCAGTGGCATTTACCACCTTAGGGAACATTTTACAAAATATAAATACCAGCTTAATGCATACTTAATGATTTACATGTTTTTTGCCTTGAAATTTTCAGTTAGAGAAGACCCCACCAGTCAAACAAAAAAACATCAAACATTAAAAAAATAGTTTACCCAAGACTGTGTTAAATTAACATAGTTTCAAACTAAATTCCCAACCCTTCTAGTGTATGAAAACATTTCAGCAGCACTATACCTAGGTACGTCATTGTCTTAGCTATAATCAACAGTGTGTATTTGATCATCCCCTTAGTTGCTTACTCAATATGTAACGCAGAATTTGTAATTTAATTTCCTGTTGTGTGACCAAATGTGTGCATGTGTACATCATTTAAATGGAACATTTACTCCAACTCTGGCATCTTCATCCCTCTTCTCCTCTTTGTTGTATTTTCTTGTTAAAGCTGGGGTAGGCAACATTGGAGGACAAGCAAGATACAGCTAAATTGTGATAGTACACAATCATAAAAATCCCATCCCCTCCTTTCAGGCCTTCCTCCAAAGCCACTACCCAAAAACACATGTGCAATAAGTGCACAGTCAAAGCGTGTGCAGGTAGGTAGGTAGACAGGCAGGTAGGCCAGTATTTGGGCCATATGAAATGAAATGCCCGTGCTTATCACAGTCCTGTGACAGCCACAGATACTGGATTTCTTCATTTTTGTGTCAAAGCTTTTGATTTATTGATTGCTGTTGAGATGTAAAGAGAATTTCCACAAATATAAAAAAAATGCTGAAATAAATTGCCTACCGAGGTTTTCAATGCCTTCATATCTCCTCCTCTTTCTATATAATACAGTAGACACCATGTGCATCTGTAAGTTACACTAACTTCACAGTAACACAATTCCCTTTTAACAATTTTTTTTTATTCTTAGCACCCAAGTTAAACACGATATGTCATCTAAACATGACGCCTCCCCCTCTGGGCATGTTAATGGCTTCTAAACTGTTGTGAATTACAGCCGTGTGTGTGTGTGTGTGTGTGTGCTTGAGAGTATAGTATACAGATGTTTATAAACCTGTGGTCATTCAACTACAGTAATGGTGTGTAGTGTGTGTGTGTGTGTGTGTGTGTAAAGTATTTATGTGTGCATGCTTTTATACATTTGTTCATATGTGTGTTTCAGATGCATGTGTGTGAACACATGTGTGTACATGTCCAACATGATTTACATGTGCTCCACATGCGGCGGGTGTAGCAGACAGCTGGTGTTTCCAACAGCCTGTTTTAAGGGGCTGTTTGGGTTAGTGACAGGCAGATGGAAAACCCTCACAGCCATCCGGTCTTACTGAAGCTATTTATAGACTGCAGACCATCCACCCTGCAGAGAGCATGGAGAACAGGCCAGCTGACTGACAAGACTCTTTCACTGGTTAGATGGTTGGCTGGTGTTGTTTGTCTGCGAAAGCAAAGGTTTACCAAGCAAAAAATGAAAAGGATAAATTGGCTAATCTCATTATTCTCCATTTAATTGCCTACCTGTCAGGATTTCTTTCTAATGTGATTGACTACTCAGCATACCAAGTTCCAAGTTGTCCATCAAGTTGACAGGTTTTTATACACCAACCCTGTGCCAGTACTTTCAACCTCCATTTGACCTAACATACCAGACTACTGGTCATTGGTAAATAGGGCTGAAACCATTATATTGAATAATCTGATAATAATTACTCTGTTTACTTTATCAGAAGGATTACAAAGACAGCCCTCACGTAAAGCCTTTGACTTCTGTGTGCGTGTGTTTTTGTGTGAGTGAGAGAGCGAGAGAGGGAGAGGGAGAAAGAGAGAGAGATACAAGGACAGTGAGGGCGAGGAGAGCGAGTATTTATGCATGTGTGGGTGACATCAGATCTGTGTGCAGCTGCATAATATATATATCAGATTTAACCTTGTTTTGAGTTGTTAGGCACCTCACAGTGGAAAAACAACATGAGGTACAGCTTAAAATGTCACACTGCACATAGCAAAATTATTATTATTATTATTATTATCATTATTATATTGATGTACACTATTGGTTGACAGTGCAATGCACAACATAAATAAAGAAGCCACTAGCAGCTGCTTGAAAAATGACAAATTGTGGACAGAGATGTTTTCAATGTCTGTGTGAAAGACACAAGTTTTCAAATTAGGTTAGTTTACCTGATTACACTTTGCTGCGTGGTGCCTCCTATCTATCTCCATCTTTCTTTTCACTATCCACTGGTTTGGGGTTCAGAGCCTGGCTCAGGGGGCACCTTCGCCATTGGTTTGTGTTGGACTCGATCCGGCGTCCCACCGGTTTCCAAGCCAAGTCCCAACAGACTGACTTTTGCCATCGTATGGCACCCGGAGAGCGGTTTGGGGTTCAGGGCCTGGCTCAGTGGGCACCTTCAGCATTGGTTTGCGTTGGACTCCAAGCCAAGTCCCTACAGACTGAGATAATGCCGCCCCAAGGGAGGGGGAAAATGAACCATCTACAACCCAACTCGTTCTCACTCCCAAGTTGTCACATATGGACGAATGATCAAGACCCCTTGTTGTCACTGTATAATACACTTTGGCGCTTAGCGTCATAGTTCAACGTACTGGGGAAAGCCCTGTAGCACAGTTTTTGAATGCTAAAGACAGGTCTAGAATATTTAACACTAGTGTAGCACTTTAGCTAACTTACCAACCTAGGTTCTGAGGAGTAGTGTAGGGGAGAGAAATATACTCGATGTGATTAAAGAACAGTGGACAGGTTTATTACAGTGCCTCTTAAACTCTCATAGTACACCAACCACGTTTGAAACAATCCCCAGAATAAGAAGATCTCTTTCATAAAAAATACAATATTAAAAAGTGTCCGGTGTCTTTCAGTTATTTGTATCCCTACCTGGGCAGGATAATGGACGTGTGGTGGATCTTTCTGACGTGTCAGTCCTGTTAAATGGGATCCGAAGCAGCTGGCCACACCGCGGTCTGATGTCATCGTATAACTTAGGGTGCACAATCTCTGGGACTGGCTCACCATCTGCATCCAGCGAAGAGCTACAATCCAGGGTCTCAAAAACCAGTCTGCACATATTGTACCGAATAAATCAGATAAATCATCACAGTCAGTGTTCTTCAAATAAGATCCCGTTTGTCAAAACTCAATATCATCACCCTGTTGTCTAGGGACTCTTCTTAAGTTTTACATTGTTATACCGAAGATTTATAACTTTACCAGGTAGCATTTAAGCAAGATGTCACTACTATGAATTAATTAAATTTCTCCATCTCTCATTACATTAAATTACAATAAAAAAATACTTACTTAAAAATACCTCTGAAGGTACTACATGTGCTTACACAGCCAAAAGTACCTCCAGAGATTAGTTTGAAACCACAACACCACAAAATACTGTTGAACAGCGACTTACATTTGAGGAACAATATGCAAGCATCAAAAAGCATAAATACAGTAAGAGATCTACAAGTGACGATACAGAGCAGCAATAACTACTAGTAATAGCTAATAGCATGTATGGGATAAATACCTAGGGAAAGAAGTAAGAGTTAGCTAAATAATACAATCAATACAAGGGATTTGTAAGGAGATAGAAGAAGAAGAAGAAGAGCACAGGAAGTGCATGTTAGAGGTTTGGAATTAGAGTTGTTATAAGAGAAAGTGTTCTCGGAAGAGATGAGTTTTCAGGAGCTTCTTGAAGTTAGAGAGGGACGCCCCTGCTCTGATGGTATGTAGTAGCTCGTTCCACCATTGTGGTGTTACAGATGACAACAGCCGGGTCTGAGATTGCTTTGTGTGTAGGGATGGCAGAGCCAGGTGGCGTTCGTTGGAGCAGCCCAGTGGCTGAGAAAGAACGTAATCTCTGTTATCTCAGCAATACTTTTTAGGAACAGCACAGCCCTCACCAGTGAGAGCTGTATTGCTTCGATAAAAAAGCACCTTTTATCACAGAGAAAGGGATAAAGACTCTGCAGGCTGTTCGTTGCAGCAATCAAGGTGGATTCAGCCCTCGAGTCCCTTTTATATCCCAAGGTTTTACTAATTTGCAGAATTAATCTCTCTCTCTTTCTCTCTCTCTGTAGTTTAAACTCATTTCAAGTTTGTGTGTTTGAGAAGACCTGAGCATTAGCTGACTTATTTAAACTTTTTCACTTGGTGCAGTTCTTGTAATGCCCCACTGTGTCCCATGATGGATGTTTCCTCTCCCCTCCCCATTTTGTTGTTGTTGTCCTGAAATCAATTGTTTTGTGAGTAATGGGACCAACATTTTATTTCATTCCCCCCCTCCTTGCTGGTATTGGAAGGCAAAGATAGAACCTGAACTTTGCCTTGTCTGCCTCTATTTGCCTTTGATTGTTTGAAGTGAACTTTAACGTCTTGAAGTGAACCCGCTTCTGCAGTTGCTGTTTGGGGTCTGTGTCTGCCTGATTTTACATGCTTTTAGTTAATTCCTAATAACTACTCATGTTAAACGTCACAGAACCATGGTTAATGTTTTGTCTTACAGTGAACCTGCTATACAGTGAATTATAAAACTCTTGTTCGTACATGGTACACACTTGTTCACCAGTGTACCAAATTTCAGGTTGATATGTAAAAGTACGAAGGTTTTGTAAGGGCAATTATTAAGCGGTATATTTAGGCACAATTTTTTTGTGTTTTTTTAAAAAAAGATAATTTCTTGGAGCTAACGATAAACACATTAACAAGTATTAACAACCACAAACCACAAATAAAGGGCTACATGTGTTTTAAAAAATATTCAAAATGTATCCAACCCATGTCAAACAACATGATGCTGTATTGACCATTTGTAGCAAATCACTTTGTTTGGGTGACTGTCATGGCCGACTTCCATGCATGGCTAAAACTCCACCAAATGACTGTCCTGTTTTTCTTCTTCATGACAAGGCAGAAAACACAGTACTTCCTGCTTCTTGTCGTCTTGTTATGACATTCACAACAAGACAGAGGAGCTCACATCAGTTACAGGCACAAGAAAACATCCATGAGGCTTCTTTTCAACAACCTTCAACTGTGGCACTTAATGACACTGCAAATTCAGTTACATTGCAGCACCATAACCAACACAAGAAATCTAACTTGCACACGTCAGTGATGTGAAGTAAAATGTGCCTAAATACAAGCCCTCCATATTTGCACTGCAACTGCCTCATTGTGTGGATTTTGCCATATACTGTATAAATAATTGTTCCTTTGTTTGTGACACAGCGTAAATAGTACTAACAGCTAGCATACACCTACATGCACTGCAGTTTACTACACACTGTAAGAGCTGGCTTTGTGCACAGGGGGATTGTCATGCTGAAATATGAAAGGGCCAAACATAAACTATTGCCACAAAGCTGGAAGAACATTAGTGTCAAAACTATCATTTTATGCTGCAGCGTTAAAATTTCCCTGTTTTCGAGCTGGGATAAACCAAAACCATGAATAGCCCTAAGTCACAAATAATTAAGCAAGTGTAACCAAATAATTTTTAGTCCGATTGTGTACTTGCTAGCTTTCTGGAGCTTTTAACCACATTTCATGGTCTTCTTATGCAAATACAAGTTGACAAATTTGCAAATAAGCTTGTTTTCCAGTATGAAGGGTGCCCATTATTTAAATGTGATTCAATTAATATTATTCAGTTTCATTTTTTTCATGTAGGAAGTTTAAATTGAAAGTTTTTTATTTGGGTTTTTCTTTGCAAGATCATTGCAATTCATATAAATGGATTTCATGCAACTGCTGCTCATTGTGTTTTGCTTTCATGATTACAAGGACTTCTTTTCAGTTGTTTTTCTCTCCCCCCAGAAAACACTTTTGTTTGTTTTTACAAAAATGGGTGATATTAGTTGTTGCTTGCTGTTTCAACTTTAGTTTACTGCATAACTCAGCTTCACTGAGAAACATCAATGCCAAAGTAGTTTAATAAAATCTAAAACTGAACCTTTTATATATTCTATATATTTATATATTTTATATATTATTTTATAAGAGGGAAGTCTTGTTTTAAATAACAAAAAAGCAGCAGTATTCATCTACTCCACTTGGATTCAATTATGATTAATGACATAAATATGGATCTTAAAGAGGTGGTATTGTGCTTATTTAGGTGTTGTACCAGAACAGATTTACATGGTTTAATTTTCAGAAAACAGCATATTTTTGTCATAGTGCACATTGCTGCAGCTCCTCCTCCTCCTTGAACGCTTTGTTTTAACTATGGAATGATACATCTTGCCTCTACATCACCTTGAGAGTTGCACATGCACAGTTCCTAGTTAAGGCCTAGTAGCCAATCAGAAACAGAGAAGGAGGAGTCAGTGGGAAGCCAATAAACACCGCTTCAGTTCAGCTAAATGTCCCCTTAGGAGTTTCAGAGTTGTGAGTTATTAATCTGTAACAAAAGTATCTTTCATCCATAAAGTTTTAACAGAGCTCTGTCTCTACATCACAGTGACAACTTCATGTCCATTGACTGCCTGGAGGATAGCTAATGTTTGGAAGAGAGATGAGAGGTGTGTGCTGCAGCTCGGTATTTTTCCATCGGTGTTTTTGAGGGTGTGTCGGACTATGTCGGACTGTGACGTCACAGGGATGAAAGGGAAAGGGCTGGAACACAAACGAGCTGTTTTCAGGCAGTTCAGAGCAGAGTTGTCTGTGGGAGATGGGAACTCCCTCCGGGGTGGCTTTTTCACTTTGGAAACCTTTTACATGCACAAAACGATACATAACTCAATAAAGGAGAGGGGAAAAGATAAAAAGCAATATACAACCTCTTTAAATTATGATCCCTCATTACTGATTCATTGATCACAAGAAGTGTACACAAGAACAATGGCAGATAGCTGGTTGTCTAAACTCTTGCACTTTTGTCATTCAGTCCCCAAAATGATTATGTTTGATGGAATATATATTCTTTACCCCCGTCAGGAAAATCAAGACCAACTACTTCATCGTGTCTCTGGCATTTGCCGACTTGCTGGTGTCGGTGCTGGTGATGCCGTTCGGTGCCATTGAGCTGGTCCATCAGCACTGGATCTACGGCGAGACCTTCTGCCTGGTCCGGACCTCGCTGGATGTCTTGCTGACCACAGCGTCCATAATGCACCTGTGCTGCATCGCACTAGACAGGTGAGACTTTCTGGTCTGGTGGTGTTTGTGTGTGTGGGTTTGCACCTGTCTGCACAGATTTATATTGCATTTTAATGCGTAACGTGCTGTGTTTTGTTGGATAATATTCAGGTTTCTGTGTGTGTGTGAAGCTTTGTCTGCACTGTATATAAAATGGTTGATATTGTGAAATTTCACCCCTTGGGTGTGAACTTGCACGTCATCTGAAATACTCTTTGTCTGAGTATGTCCACATTAAGGTGGTGGAAATTGTAAATGCTTCTTTTTTATTCAATTTCAGCCTTAAGTTCAGATTTAAACTGTGCTTTTTCCCTTCTTCCCCTTGGTGTTGTCTTGCCATGTAAATAGTTTGGGTTTTATTTTGAGAGGTTTTGAGAAGTTAGAAAATACTGAAAAGCACTGAAAATAATGTGTAAGTAGAACACTTACTGTACAAAATAGTATGTGAAACCATGTCTTTCTTATCATCATATAAAGTTAGTCCTGGTCTGAAACATTAGTCAGTGACTCTTATGTGTGAGTAGGGGCAGAGTGCAATTTGATGTTATCTGATTGAAGCGATGCCCTTCAATTTAAGGCTTTGATATTGAGGGAGAAGACTTCCTAACTGATAGCACGCATTGAGCGATGATGTAGACTGGATAAAATCTTTATATTGCATCTGCATCCAGACTGATGGAATTAATTTCAACACAGAGGAGAAAAAATCTTGTTGGCATTTACAGCACTTGACAAACTTCAGCACAGCTGCAGACATAAACTGGAACAGCACTCTCCAAAGTGCATACGCATGCATGTATCAATGTAAATCTTATTGAGAATTCTAGTTTCTGATTGCTTAACTTTTGGTCACTTGGTGTTGGGACACAGCTCAGTGCACCAGAAGTGAACTAACGTCTCGGGTTACGTATGTAACCCTGGTTCCCCGAGAAGGGGAACGAGAGACTGCGTCGGTTACGACACTATGGGAACGCCTCTAGGCGAAGCAGGTCTGAACGTGAATGAAATCACTCCAATCCTATTGGCCTGTTGCTAGAACGGTAAGGTGTGACGGAATAACCGGAGGAGTATAAAGCACACCTGTACACACTCATCATTAGCTTAAACTATGAAGCAGGCGCTTCAGGCGGGGAGAGAGGTGCGGCGGACCGACGCAGTCTCTC
>NC_060168.1:30346664-30363097 GCF_021292245.1 Micropterus dolomieu | reverse complement strand
AGCGTGGATGTGGTGCGACATGGTTTGGATGGTAATGCCGGCTTCTCCAGGGAGGACGCAAGTCGAGGGGAGAGATAGCTCGCAAGCTCATCCTCCACCCGAGGCATCCTCCCATAACCACGGTCCCTAACCCCCATCACATTACTGTAGTTCAGTGATCGGGGTGTGGAAAGCCATGTAGAGAAGGGTCTGCCCCATGATTTACTCATCATGTAAATCAGGAAAGAATGGCAGAGACCGGCGTGGAGGTGGCGTGTGGTGCTTAAGAAACCTTTCATCAAGCTACCACTAGCCTGTGGTGTCTGCTCCTCCTGTGGCCAGTTGATGTTGAGCTTAGCCACGGCTCTAGTCACCACCTCCAGCAGCACGTCATAGTCGGGCGCGGCCAGATGACGCCGCCCCGACACCCGGAAGTCATCGTCAACTGCGCTGAGCACGTCCGCCTCCTCGGAGTCGGATTGCTGCAGCGTCTCCGGATCCAAAACCGTGAGCGGGAGAAGCCGAAAACGGGCTCCCGAACGAGGAAAGGAAGCGTCGGAGCCAGCGGATGAAGGTCGGGAAAAAGCCTCAGCCGTCCCGAAATCCTCCGACAGATCACGCTGTGAACCCATGAGTGAAGCCGCCGGGCCGCCTCAGCGGCCGCAGGGCCCGCGCCACGGGGAAAACACATCCGGCCATCCTCGGAAAGAGAGCCATGCTGTACCTCAGTACCCGCACGGAAAGGGCTTCGCAACGGGCGCAGGCAGCCCCCTCGAGAGCTGCCCGTGCGTGCTCCAGCCCCAAACATGAGACACACATCTCATGAGAATCTCCATCCGTGATGTACGGAGGGCAAGAAAAAAACACACCTTCTGTACATCTGGTGGCCGGACATGCTGGTAGACTTCTTCTTCAGGTAAGACACACTGCTTGTAGGACTGGAGCTTTCTTCAAACAACATACAGAGCGCCTGCTGAATAGAAAAAAGCTAATGATGAGTGTGTACAGGTGTGCTTTATACTCCTCCGGTTATTCCGTCACACCTTACCGTTCTAGCAACAGGCCAATAGGATTGGAGTGATTTCATTCACGTTCAGACCTGCTTCGCCTAGAGGCGTTCCCATAGTGTCGTAACCGACGCAGTTCGAGTTCCCTCGAAGGGGAACCCACCATCCAGTTGAAGTGTCTGTTTATCAAGCAGGCTTACTGGCTAGCAGCCAGCTAGAAGGCTGAAAACAACCCTTTAGCTGGCAGGTTAGCCTGCTAGCTCTTTGACCATAGGTTATTGCTCACTACTTTACTCGTTATGTAAAGCAGTTAGACTGCTAGTAAGTAAACAAACTTACATGATTGGAAAGTTTCTGTTTCTGATTGCTTCAGAAAAAAACACTGGAGACTGAATAGCCATAGGTAATCTTACACATGAACTTGAGAACAATCTGGTGACGAGTCACAGGAAACCGGGAGTATTTGACCAAAGGGTTGATAAATTGATTGGTAACAGGTGTGTAGTTTGGCCAGGTAACCATTGTGAGTGCCCACCACACACACACACACACAAACACTTAGATACAGTCCTCACAGTTCTCATAATTGCATCCACGTTTCCCTCACTTGCGTCTTTGTCCCTGTGAAACCATGTGAGGAGAGAAGAAATGGGGAAATGTGTTTTTTAGAGAATTATATTCTATTATAACGTTGGGGATAGTGACAACACCTTAGCTGATTCTTACTCACGGCCTCTCACTAAAACATGTAATAATGCAGATTTAATGCATAATAAATTGGCCGTTATTCTACAGAAGGGAACTTTCCAAATTAGACAAATCAAAGATGCAAAGCTCCAAAACAATAAAGGAGGAAATGGTCTCTTTATTCAATTATCTGACCGGAGGAGCTTTGTACTCTTCTATACATACAGCTGCCCCCACATTCTAGGACTCCCATTACCAATTCATAGTGAGGCAATCACCCTTCCCAGAGACTCCACTTACATTGACTCCTTTTGTTGTTATTGAACAATATTGCAGATGCTATACCTTTCCCTCTTTCTAAAAGCTTGCGATGATGCTGACAAACAAAACAAAGTATATTAAATTTTGTGTTTGTGCTTTGCTTACTCATATGTTTGTAGTCAAATCTTATCTCATTATCATAGCTTCTTTTTTACTGTTTCTCTTTATTTATTGTTGTTAGCAATTAGAAAGTTAAGTCCATAACTATACTGAGCAATATACAACCAGTATTAGGTCCTAACATCTTCAAAAGCCTTTTTCAGAAACACTTAATTGTTTTTTTACGGGTAAAATTAACACATAATTGACACATCTAAAAAAAATACATAATGTGTGATACAGCTTAATTAAAGTACCTTTTATTATAGACCTGTTTCTGTCATCAAGAATGATTAGTTGCATTAAAAAGAGATTCATTGAAAATTAAATTGATGGCTTTTGACCACAATCACACACTACATGCAACATATAAAATATATCTATACAATATGTGCTAATTATTAATTAAAATGGACAAGCCACATGGTCTATTAATGTGATATATATTGAAATGTGCTTCTAATAATAAAATGTCATTATTGTAAGAACAGTAGTGTAGTTAAATAGACCAACAGCATCTGTATCATCAGTGTTTTGCTTTCATGTGGTGAGTAGCTTGTAAACTGTCAAGCTATAATTACAGGTTGTCAGGCCATCTGAAATTATATTTGTGGTTATATTAAAAGCGACCCCCACAGACTGAAAGACAGAGAGCCTGAAAGTTGGTCCTTCTGTAAAACTACAGGATGAGACCAATATTTAATCAAACTGTCAGTCATTTGCAGTAAAATGTAAGAGTGAGCCAGGAGTACTATAAACCCAGATTACAGATTTCACTCATTGTGTGTATACAATATGTGTGTGTTCTGCGGGATATTTTAAATATTCAGCAAATGTATACAAACGCTCACATTCTTTCAGAACAATAGAAACATTGACACTAAAGATTAAAACAAACCTTGGCAGATTTAACACTGGATTTGTTGGTAATCCTTCTTCATTACCATAACTTGGAACCATAACTACTTCTCTGTTTAGCAGTTCATCTGCCTGGGTGAGATAAATGCTATCACAGTGACACACAAACAAAGAATTATGGATTTAGAGTCCAGGGAAAGAGAAAGCCTGTTTTCATTCAAAAAGGCTTTTCAACCATATTTTACCAGGGAGAATTTGCTGAAGTCTGTACAGTCATTCATTGATGGCCACTAAGCATAATATGACTTTCTTGCCCTTGAAGAACCAGTTATATATATATATATATATATATATATAACATTTAGGAGGGTCTACTGGCAAAATATGGCAAAAATGGAATATAGGATTCATAAGCATGTTTTCATTTGTGTTACATGTTCATCGCCTGAAAATAAGGATCATTGTATTTTTGTGCCCTAACCCCGGACTCACACGTTCTAGTCAATGCTTGTGCTCCCACCGGACGTGCTGCAGAGAAAATGCGGTGAGTTTATTTTTGACAGAAGCCGCGTCACGCAGCACAGAGCAATTGAACTGGGCAAGTTATAAACAGAATGGCATAGAGAATCTGGTCAATGTTCAAAATAAAACACCCGTTGCAGATTTCCATTCATATATCAACAATAAACACAATTAAAACAGATAAAAAATAAACAATTTAACTATGTAGCTTACTTAACCATGGTAGAAGCACAAAAATCAAGAACAAATTACCAAATCAAACAGAGTCTGAACAAGTCAGCAAAATCAGGCAGGCAAAATGCTCTGACTCTGAAATTCTACCTGTGGGATATTAAGCCTCGCAGACGACAAAAGAAGACTGGGTCGCAGAGAGAAAGTCGACAATGTGGGGAAGGTTAAACGCTCAGCTCTTGAAATGCTTCTGAAACTCTTCCAGTGGGAGTTGAACAAAACTGTGGCACAAAACCGTGGAACAAAACAACACCGCAGCCGGAACTAACGTGGGGCAGCAGTTACACAGTGGAGCCGTTACCTATATAAGTCAGGGGTTAGAATGAACTTTTTATATCAACAGTAGGAGCAGGTTCAATTCAGTCTACTTTATAAATCCCACTAGGGGCCATTAGTTAAGAGCAGCATGTTTGCAACAGTACATAACACAAATCACACACATTATTCACAACATACAAGCAGCCAGTATGTGCACATTTAAAACCCTAAAGAACCCGACAGGGAGTATAAGGGGGCTTTCACACCTACCTTGTTGGTCTCCAAACAGACGAAATTTGGTCCGACATAAAGAGGTAGTCTCAGTCCAGATCAAACTGAACCATGGTTCAGTTCATTTCTAGTGTGAAAGCATTTTTTGGATGATTCGGACTTTTAGACCATTTACAGGAAGCTCATCGGTTAACGTGTGAACCGGAAACAAACAACATCATTGAAATGAGGACACAATTATAAATCTCCCGTGACAGCTCATCTTTTGCTACAGACAGCCATTATGGAAGCAAACTGCCACTCATGTCTTTGGTCTCTCACTGAACAGAGATGCAGAAGGATTGCTTGCTGTCTTCTCCTCCTTTCCTGCCCCGCGTTGACGATATAATGTTCGCACAATGAGGATCTTATTTGGCGAATTTGAACGAGCCTCAAGTAGGCTATAGGCTAGTTGGTGCTGCAGGTAGTAATGCCATAATAACAATACAGTGGCATCGATATTAAATGTCCATCCCTCAGTCGTTCATTCTTGTGGAATCTACCCGCGGAACTGTTTACAAACCAATCAATGTCAAGTAGGGAGATGCAGCCCACATAGATGATGACGACTTTCACACCTGAAAGTACGCACCAAGGTCCGAACCAAAGTTCATGTTTTGATACATTTTGATACATTCGGTTAGTTTTGGTTTGGTTTCACACTGCAGTTAGCTATGCAGCGCACTAACAGATTTTACATGACAGGACTTGCGTCATCATCCATGTGGGCTGCGTCTCCCTATACCTACTTGACATTGATTGATTGAACAGTTCCATGGGGAGCTTTGATCAGAATGAATGAATGGGGAATGTACGGATGTCGTTGCCACTATATTGTTATTATTACAGCATTAGCGTACTACCTGCAGCACCAACTTAACTCGCAACATTCACATCTCAGTGCGTCAATTACCGACTCTTTGAAACAGGCTAGTTCAAATTCGCCAAATAAACGTCCTCGTTGTGCGAACATTAGGCCCATATCATCTGCGGTGTTTTGGCATAACACCAGCAGGAAAGGTGGATAAGACTGCAAGCAATCCTTCTGCACCTCCGTTTGAGGAGAGACCATAATTGTGTCCTTTTTTCAATGCATTTCTCCGTGCATTTGTTTGTTTCAGGTTCACACGGAAACCACCGAACTTCCTGTAAATAGTCTGAAAGTCCGAACCATCCAAAAAATGCTTTCACACTAGAAATCGAACCATGCTTCAGTTTGAGACTACCTCTTTTTGTCGGACCAATTTTCGTCCAGACCGTGGTCCAGGGGAGGTTTCACACCTGCAATTTTGGTTCGGATCAAACGAGGTGGGTTGGAAAGCCCCTTAGGATACTTGCTGCGCTCCGGACTATTTGTTGGTCGCAGAAGGCATTAAGGTCTCTATGTTTAAGTCAAGGAAATTGTTATCACACCATGAGATAAAGTTGGTCAGGGCATTCCTGTAGTCAGATACTGGACCTAGGAGGAGTGACAACAATGCAGTGTCATTGTAAAAATTCACCAAATAGCTGCTCTCCTGGGTGCTTGTGCACCCATTTGTGTACATGACAAAAAGAAGTGGTAAGAAAGCACCCTTGAGGTGATCCTGTAGAGAGGAATAAGGAGTCTGAAAAATGGCCATTTGCAAAGACCTTCTGCTTTCTAACAGTTAAAAAATCTATAATCCATAAAACAAGTTGGTGAGGCACGTTAAAATCACACAGCAGCTAAAATATGAGGTTGCATTGTATTACATGCAGAAGAAAAGTCTGTGAACAGAAGCCTGGCATGGGATTTTGGTTTGCCTAAATGCTTATATAGGCTATTCAGGATAAAAAGCTTTGCATCCTCCACTCCCCTTCCTGCTCGATGGGCAAATTGCAGGGATCAAGTCTTCCCTCTACATATGATAGCACCAGGTTTTTAACAATTTTCTTGAATACCTTCATAATTAGTGATGTTAAAGCAACAGGCCTAAAATCATTTAGTTTTCCTGGTTTGCTTAGGAACTCACTTTGGAGGATTTTCAGATACTAGGAATTTCACTACTATCCAGTGACATCTGGAAGATGTGCTGGAGGACACTGCTCAGCTGGTCGACACAATAGCGCAGTGTCCGCCCACAGACAAGATGGTCCAGGGGCCTTCCTGGGGTTTACCTTATTCAGATTGTCCTTAACACACTACTGACTGATGGTGTTATGATTTCGAGAAAATAGTGACTCTGAAATTTCCGATCTCCAACTTGAAAAACTATCCTCGATCGCCACTTGAAGTCGGATTTCCTACATGTGAACTCGGAGAAAAAATATGTACCCCGACTTCAGGAGTAGCAGCTGAATGACATCACAAAACAATGGTAGCTCCCATGGAAGCACACACTGTAAATGGTAAACTATAAACTAAAAGGCAACAAAAAGTATATTTGCATTTAAATTAAAATAATACATATGATCATATAGTAAAACCTGTTCTGCATGTACATTGATGTAGAAATATGTTATTAGGTAGCTGGCTACAGTAAAGAATCTCATAAAGTCATCTTCTCTACATAAAAGTTATTGTTCAAAATGCCAAAAGATTAGGAAGTGTAACCTACAACATTGACTGACTTGAGGGTTACCAACTGATACAGCTAGAGAGGTACTCTGGTAACGTATAGGCTATTTGTGTCAGTTGTTGCAGTTAAACTGCCGTTCTTTGAAGTAACACCTAGAGGGTGCAACTGTGTGTACACTGTGTGTACACTTTGTCACGGTCATGGTTTTTGTTCACTTCCGGCCTCATGCACCACCATCCACCCGGAACGTTTTGAGATCAGAAGTCAGAAGCTTCAACTGGGAAAAATCCGAGTTCCGACCGGTGTCGAATGCGGCGTCAGGTCTACCAATCCTATTGAAAGATAACTGAGCGGCAATTCTACCCCAGAGGCCCAAGTCAGGGTGTTGCAGTGGCTCTAATGAGCGTGGGGTTAAGCACCATGGCTGAGGGCACCTTGACCATACAGGAAAAGAAACAGGCCTTAATTTCCCTTGACAATTTTAGATTTGGGGTAAGCAACATCCTTCTAAAAGTGAAAACAGTTTTGTGTCAGACTCTGTCTTTTATCTCTTTAAACAATCCTTGAAAGAGTATAGACTGTTGCAATAGTACTTTTAAGTTTAATTTATTTTAATCAAGAGGAAATTCTTCTGTATGCAATAAACATTACGGGCTACTCCCATTCACACAAGAAGGCAAAAGCCTTCAGCAGCAAACAGAAACTATCCAACATAGCGACAGAGTTCAGCAGAAGCAGACAACCAAGAGTTACACTGCACTAGCCTCCTGCTGTTAGCTTCTGAGCAGCCCAAGCAGCCCTTCCAAAGTAATAAGAACTTTTTGTTATCATGGGCACCACTGGGAGCTGAGAGACAAAAGGGTGAAGATAAGAAAAATGAAAAGATTGGCTGGTGAAAAGCAAATTGCAACATGAGAAAGAATGAAAAGAGCAAAGCAAGAGAGAAGGGGATTGGAAAAATATTGCTAAGAAGATGGCAAAAAGACAAAAGAAAGCCACACAGGGACATAGAGATTAATGATTAGATAAAGAAACAAAACAAAATCTCATACGGTTTTATTACAACTGTTACCACTGTTCTTGGTCACCCCCAAGAGTTAATCGAACTTCTTTACTGTGATTCTATGTTTAACGTTTTATTTAAACGCTTAACATTGTCAGCAGAGTGTCTGCAGTTACTGGAAGCACAAAGGTTAGAGAAGCTGTATAGACAATAGCAAGTAAAAAAGAAACTCTTTCTTCCCTTTAAGATGCCTTCAAGTTTTATTACTTGACCTTGTGGAAAAGTCAAGGATGAAGATAACAAAGATTCTTCTCCCTAATATATTAACTACCCTCAAGAAGCCCAGAAGCAATGCAAAGAATCCCTGCTTACATCAGTGAAACAACTTCATAGTCCTACTAATCAGCTCCCTGTTGTAATGTTGGTGTCCCAAGCAGGATGTCTTTGAAGATTCCTCATCTATTGAGGTCATAATTATCCAAGAAAGAATAAATCAAGAGCACCGGAACTTGGTTTTCCAGTTGCACTTGATTTAACCTAAGCAGGATGTAGATTTTCAGCCCAGTCAACTTTTCTTGGCTAAAGTAAGATTAAATAGTTGAGATGGAAGTAGAAGAGGTGGAAGCCTTGGCCTCCAGACAGCTTGTGGCATTTTACGTTTTTGCTGCTGATGGGATCTAATTCAGTGGAATTTGACAGCCAATCAGCACAGATTGTGAATAATTGTTCATGAGTTTTTGTGGAGCTCTGGATATAATCATTTCTGGTGAAACCAAGCAACGCACGGGGAGAAAATTTCACCAATGTCCTTCATTGATATAGAGTTGTCATACCAATTTTAAACAAAAATAGGAAAATACTCCTCTTGAAAAATGTGTGCTATCTTTGTCAGAATAACCTGAAATGCAACAATCGATAAGAGAGCCATGCTTTTATCTGGCAAATCTGCCAATACCACCTCACCTATTGACACAAACGCCAAATGTGCCTCAAAAATACAAAAACAAGAATGACAATGACAAAATTTCTACCATATTTCTGTCAGTGTTGCTATTTTATTAACTTTTTTCTGCTTTCAAACACGGTTACTGCATTCAATATGTAGAAAATATTTTTTGACCCAAAATCAAATCCTCTGTCAAGCTGTTGACACTGCGTTACAGAAACGCAACATGGACTAAAACATCCATGGGGAAAAAATTGTCAGTTGTTTTTTCTTATCAGTACCACCATTTTTTACTATTATGTATTGTATTTAATGTAATGTATTGTTTTGACGATACCCTCACTATTGTCTACAAAGGAAGCAATACTGTGCATTCAGGCACAGTTGCATCAGACGTGTGCGTGACATACCCTTAGGCTTGAATTAGAGCCTTCATTGGAATCCCTACAAGAGGCATTTTTCACGAACATTTTGACTTATCAGTATAGGAAAAGCACAGGTGTTTCTAACAATAACAATGACTCCATCATATTCAAGTGTCCCAGTAAGCCATGTGCTAGTATGCACAAAACAAGGACTCTGAAATCAAAGCATCTTTATTGAATTCAGCCATCATTCATTTTACTATTTGCACCTCTACTTGTCCTACCCGTTCGTTAAAATGCCTGCTGAGACCTGCTGTGGCCTGTTACCTTTTCCTCACAGCCAGTCCTCACCAGACAAACAACAGTATAGGTTGTTTGTTCAAGCAGCTTATTACGACCCATATTTATGTTTATTGTTAGGCTGTGACCTCTAGTGGCAGTATGACGTAGCAAAGGAGGAGGTCAGATGACATATATTCCTGTATAAAGGGCGAGAAAGTCCGTGTAAGGAAGTGGATGGGGTAGATGTTGTGGATAGATAGGTCAAACAAAACGTATTTAGAGTTTTCAATGAAATAGCATTACTGACAACTGACTGATAACTCACATACTTATTGTAACCCAAACTACAATATTTTTCTGAACCTTGTTTTTTCGCTTAAACCTAATCAAGTAGTTTGTGCCTAAACCAAATAAAACTGCAACCATTTCACAACATTAACCTGTTCTCACTCCCAAGTCGTCACATATGGAGGCATGGTGAAGACCCGTTGGCATCAGTTTATAACGCACTGGTGAGCCTCTTAGCGTCATAGTTCAACGCACAGGGGAAAGCCCTGTAGCGTCACTTTTGAACGCTAAAGGTAAGTGTACAATATTTAACAAAAACGTCAAAGTTAGGAGGCGGTTGGGATGGACAGGGGGCCAGAAACAGACTTTCAACCAAGACCAGTGTTTGTTTCCCGTGTGAAACAAAAAGTCAACATTTAACATTTTTTAGATAATGTAGGTTATGTAGCTTACATAAGTTGCGCAAGTTACACAAATGACGTAACTTAACTTATGTAAGTTAACTGATGTATGTAATATAGTTACTTTTACTCAAAACTAATTTTTTTCCTCAACCTAACTAAGTAGTTTTGTTGCCTAAACCTAACCAAGAACTTTTAGTGCCTAAACCTAACCAAATTGCGATGTTTCACAATGTGCCTTCTTAAAATTGCAACTTTCTTGTAATTTATGCTCGACAGACCTTTAACCAGTTCAGAGATCACTGTGGCTGTTGAAACAAAGAAATATAAAACACTGAACACACAGAATTAAAGAAAAACAACAAGCTGAAAGCAAAAGAAAAGAGGCAGCTTGAAATGTCACTTGATGCTCAGCGCCGGAAAAGAAACATCCGTTGACTCCAGTGTATTGCTGCTATAAGAACTTGGCTGACAGACAACACAAGCTTGTGTATGTGACTGGGAAAAGAAAGAAAATAGAGTAATACCAAAGCAAATGAAGGGGAAATGGAGAAAGTGAGAGAACATCGAAAATAGTGAACAGCTGCAGAATAAAGCTTCCCATTCATCCACTGTAAGCTAAAGATACTGAAAAGGGCTGAATGGAAATGAATTAAGACTAAAAATACCAAAACTGCCACAAGGAGGATGCTCCAACACAAAGACATTCAGTGAAGAGGCTAACATAGACAGAGACATTTAAACTAAGACAGAAACACAAGAAAACTCAGAGAGCTAGATTAAGTGACAGTGACAGTGGGAGAGAGGAAAATAGTACAAAATAATAATCAATAATGTCAATTGTTTTTAAAGACAAATGTAAATTTGAAATCAAAAACACTGCCGTTACTGAATTAAACAATTCTCTAATTCAAAGCTGGATTGCCAAACAGGAAAAAGTATTTGCTAAAATATTCTCAGATTCATGGCATGTCAATTGGTTGTGGTAATCTGATTTAATTTACAAATAAAAGTACGATATTAAATAGTGTGAATGTATTACTAGCTTATCTTGCGTCCATGTTTTGTTTAAGGGCCCTGTGTCAAAATCTAGTTTTAAAAACAGCTGAGAAACAAATCTTACCACGTCCACAGTAGCTGTTCTGGAGCTTTCAGTCATTATTATAGGATCTTCATCAGCAGATTGAGTTTATCTTGTTGTCATGACTTTGTCAATTTCTAAGAGGCAGAAACATAGCAGGAAGCTACTGTATAGAGAACAAAAAAGAAATGCAGTGATGGTGTGATTATAAACAGACAACAGGCTGAATACAGTGAAGCAGAGTCCAAGAATAAAGATTTCCAAAGGACAAACTGAGCCTTTTTTTGATAGCAAATGCCTTTTTAGAAAACCTTCTGACAACCTCTTACATAATGGCAGGTATTTTAGTTAATGGCTTTTTGCTTTAATACTATGCCTGCATTCATTCTGCATTTGTGTGCGTCTTCTCAAAAATGTCTAAACCTGCCAATATGGATTAAATTCACAGTAGGGCAGTACTATTTGGTCAATGTAAATAACCTGAAATGTGTCACTAAAAATCACATTTTGACCTATGTTTCTTAAGACCCAGAGTGGTGCTGGTCTGCTGTCCTGGAGTGTTATTAATTGCATTTGGTTGCATCCACCTGGCATCCCAGATGGATCAAATCAGTCTAATCAGTTGTACTAAAAGAACAATAAACAAGATAATGATGTTGTAGGTGCAAGCTACTCTGTAATGTTTAATAATCCCCTGTCACACAAAAGGGCAACATTTCCATCGATCGTCAACCGCTTATCCTGCGTACAGAGTCGCGGGGGGGCTGGGGCTAATCCCAGCTGACATCAGGCGAAAGGATATGGACAGGTCGCCAGTCCATCGCAGGGCAAGGGCAACATTTCCCCCTCTATAAATACAAAAATCTGCAAAATTTGAAAAAGCTAAAATACTGTAGGTACATTAAATTAAAATGTTTTATTTTGATTGCTGTGTTGATGGGCATTGGTGTTCCACAAAGAATGTGCAATATAAATGGAAGAAATTAAAACAAATTTATTTAATTCTTTTTTTTTTACTGAATATGCAGTGTGTTTAGTAAGTAAATGTATTGTTTACTTACTGCAAAAAAGATTATGATATACAACAATACATACTGCCTTTTAATTGTATTTATTTTTCACCTAACTAATTTGTTTTTGTGATTTATGAGAAGCAAGTTGGCTTTTTGCACAAAGCTGCATTTTTTTAAATATATTTTCAAAATCATGGTGCGTGTCTAAACTTATATGGGGACTGTGGAGGATTTGAACGGATCCCTCTGGTTGCAAACTTTCCTCATGTTTGAGGTGAAGACATAATCAAATGTCCCTCAGCAGCATGTGAACGTGGAATGCAGCAATATACTTTGGGTTTGGATTTTCTCAGAAACCAGCTTCCGTATAAATAATGTCTGAATAAAAATGTCTGAAATAAACAGAGAGAAATGTTTTGTAGATCAAAAGGAAACAGGGACCATTTAAAGTGCTCATGGTCTGGACATGCTGCCATTCAGCCATGCCATGTCTGCTTCTAATCTTCTCCAGGTTAATGTGGTTGAGAGTGTGTGAGTGCCTCTGTGCATCTCCGCATACTATTGGTTCTTTGTATGTATTTAAGCATATGGGGTGAGTGCATTTATACTGTGCTTTTGTGTATGACAATGCAATGCATTCATACTTGTGTTAGACACAGGGGGTGGGGGTTGTCATTCAGCCCTCCACATCCATTTGCAACCTTTCAACATGACTATTTTGGCAATTCAAATAGAAAAGGGTTTCTTGACCTTCTTTAATGCCACAGCACTTGCAGACCACACACAGTATACACAGCCACTCTAAATTACTGATGGCTGTGAAATGCCATGCGCCGCAAGTAGGTAATGAGGTAGGACCATAGCAAGGAAGGCAGCAAAATATCAACAGTGACTGACGATGGGATAAACTGGATTAGCTTTAATACTGCTGCAGAGCACAGTCAACCTTCTGAGGATAAGCAAAGGTTATAAAAATGTGTAAATTCAGCTGCTGCTGAGAAGATGAGTTTGGGAGTTAGACATTCAATCACAGTTGATTATTATATAATCAAATTATCTTACTGTCATTCTTATGATTAATGTAAGTCTTTGGATAAGAGTATTTTAAAAGCTGCATTAAATTTCTTTTTCAGCACTTTGAGACAGAGAAATAAAAAACAAGCGCACAGATAAACAGCTCTGACATATTATCACCCTAAAAAGCCGTTCTCACTAATATATTAGCAAACAGATGCCAGATATTGACTCATCCAGCAGACACAGAGTAATATTAGCATTCATTTGGAGTTGAGCAGGTATACAGTGGGTTTAGCTGCCGCTGGAAATGAGGTTGATAAGAGTGTTGAGACTGAACCGTACTGTAAATGTGCCCTAAAACCAAAACAGAGAGTTAAAAGCTTTATAAAGCTGCAATTAAGGAGGATAATTCCCTGTATGTTTGTCATTTGGGATGACCTGTTTACAATGTAAATCCCTTACACCCCTATAGTCCACTTACACAGGTGTTTTCACTAATGTTGCCTGATTATATCCTTTCTCCAGACAGTGTGGGAGTGGGACATCTGGACTTGATTGACAGCTCGCTCAATCTCCTCTTAGTTTTATAGGATTTTTTTTAAAGCAAGACAATTAAGCTTGGTCACATCATGTAATTCCAATCAAATCACCACCCAACGTCAACCTGACAGGTCTAATCAGCCAAATATAAATTAAAAAAATGTAAACATTTTTACATTCAGACCTAGTCCAAGCGTACACGGGTATTTTTATAACTGGAGTTTTTCCTCCTTCGTTTTAAGAAACTACATGAAAATTCAAAAACACGCTATCAAGCGCTGTCAAGAGCATACCAAACCACCAGGCGGCGATATGACCCTAACTGTAAAGCCACATTGGCCAATCAGAGCGTAATAAAGCCGTAAAAAATCTGATGTCAAACACAGCAGATAACGGCACGCACACTGGCGGCACAAGGCAAAAACTCTTTTACTGTCTATACAACAACGCTGCAACCGGCATTTCTTCACCGTGGCAGGGGTTTTCAAAAATGTTCATTTTCAGTGACCTGATGAGTGTGACTGCATAAAAAAGGGTGGTCATGGTTTTGAAAATACCCGTGTTGTGTACTAAGGGCCTTAGAGTGCAGGCAGGTCAGCCCCCCCCCCATGTGACTTGGCCTGTTCACACTGAAAAAGATCAAATCTGAGTCACATATGAGCAAAAAAAATCAGATTTGGGTAACTTTGGTCTGCAGTCTGACTGTAGCCTAAAAATGAGACCTGGCAGGGTTTGTTTAAAATGAACAGGAACTGGCTTCCTTGTATAAAACCTATAATGATTTAATTCAAAATTCATTGAAAACATTAAAAAAGAAAAACAGTGGAAAGACATGACAATGCAAATTAAAAGAATATAACCCTTTTTAAAGGGAATTAAAAAGTGAATTATCCATCCATTGTCAACCGCTTATCCTGCGTACAGGGTCGCGGGGGTGAATTATATTCATTCATTTGTTATTTATTTTTTATTCAATTGCAATGAAGAAGTAGTAAATGTAATAAACACTGATGCAGTAGACACACACATACAGACTCACAAACATATAGGTGGATAGAAGGATACCTAAAATATTCACACAAGTTGTATTCACAAGCTTCATGCACTGCGCCCACATACACACAAACAGATACTCATAAACACATGCACATGCAAAGCACAAAGCATGACACGGGTACACACATGTGCTACGAAGCCACACTGATACACACAAATACATACACACACACGCGCACACACGCGTAGACACATCACGTTGGAGGGTTAATGGAGGACTGAGTGGCTCGGTTGGTCAACTTCATCTGTTTCCTATCATACTGGAACAGATCTGAATGTTCAGTGTGTACACAAACACACAAACACACACACACTCATTGACCAGGCCAGGTACAATTGCAGCTGTAGAGGATTTGTTGCAGTAAGCAATTCAGCATCTGTTTTTGAGCATTTCTATGACGGGATTAATGTGTCTTTCTTAATTTCTCTCTATCTCTTTCTTTTCTGACACCCATTCTGTTTATTGTCCTCCTCTCCTCTTCCTTTTCCTGCCCCCTTCTCTACTTCTTTCTTCTTGTTCCTCTTCATCTTTTCCCATCTCCTTTTTTTCCTATTGTCTTTTTCATTTCTTCTGTTCCTTTTTACCATTTTCTCTTCTCTTCTTCTTTTTTTTATTCTTCCTCTCTTTTCACTCTCCCTCTCACAGTCCTTCTCCCTCTCCTCGAGCTCATTCATAGTATTTCTCTATCGTCTGTGCTATTCCATTCATGCAGTTTAGCGCCAGCGTCGCCTTAATGATATCACTGCATGGTGAGAATTACTGCTGGAGGGTTTGATATAATTTTCTTGCAGAAACACACACTTGCTGGTGATAACGTCAGAGCAAATGTGTGTGTTAAGTTACAAATAGGTGAGACAGATAAAGAGAATATGAATAATCCTATTTTAGAGGAGGATTGTAAACAAGTCCAAATCCAGTTTTTTTTTTATTATTATCTTATTTGAAAAGTCCAAGCTGCTTGGCTTTTTGGCATGAAAGAAAAGCGTGATTAAAGTGGACAATGGAAGAGACAGATCTGAATCTATCTAAAGGAATACACAAAAATATATTTTAAATATCAACGACTCACTTGGAGGCTTAAAAAATGTAGCCCTAAAATGTTTGTAGGTTGTCCATTCGTATGTGTAGTTAACTACACTTTCTATTCTTCAACTTGAACAACTGTCTCTATGACCTCATAATACAGAAGATGTCCGCAGAGGGGCAACTCTAATACAGTGGGGGAAAAAAGTATTTGACCCCTTGCTGATTTTGCAGGTTTGCCCACTTACAAAGAATGCAACAATCTACAATTTTAATCATATGTACATTCTAACAGTGAAAGACAGAATCCCAAAGAAAATTCCAGAAAATCACATCATATGAATTTATAAAAATTGATAACCATCTGATGAGGAAAAACAAGTATATGACCCCCTACCAAACAGCAAGTATTCTGGCTCCTACAAGAACAGTTAGTCTTTCTTTAAGACACAGCCCCAATCCCAACCAATTATCTACATCAAATACACCTGCCTCACCTCGTTACCTGTATAAAAGACACCTGTCAACACCCAAACAACCAGCATCCAACATCACCACCATGGGCAAGACCAAAGAGCTTTCTACGGACATCAGGGACAAGATTGTTGATCTGCACAAGGCTGGGATGGGCTACAAGAGAATCGG
>NC_060168.1:30301680-30346564 GCF_021292245.1 Micropterus dolomieu | reverse complement strand
AATTGAAAATCTTTGGAGGGAGCTTAAAATTCGAGTTGCCAGGCGACAACCTCGGAACCTGAATGATTTGGAGGCTGTCTGCAGGGAGGAGTGGGCCAACATCCCTGCCGAAATGTGCACAAACCTTGTCACCAACTATAAAAACCGTTTGACATCTGTGCTGGCCAATAATGGCTTTTCTACAAAATATTAACATGCTGTTTGTCCAGGGGGTCAAATACTTGTTTTTCCTCATCAGATGGTTATCAATTTTAATAAATTCATATGATGTGATTTTCTGGAATTTTCTTTGGGATTCTGTCTTTCACTGTTAGAATGTACATATGATTAAAATTATAGATCGTTGCATTCTTTGTAAGTGGGCAAACCTGCAAAATCAGCAAGGGGTCAAATACTTATTTCCCCCACTGTATATCATATGCATACCTGGTAAATAAGAGGTACATTTGGTGACTGTAAAAGGAAGGTTTACCATATAATTCATCAAATGACAGATTGATTCTGTGTCCAGCTTCTCTGTCAGCCTCTTGTGGGACTAATAACTGTCACGCAGCACAAGTGATGAGATGCTGCAGTTGATAAACTGAACGTCCCGTCCCCTGTGATGCAGGAGCCAATTAACAATTTACTGAATATAGGTCCCAACAAGAGGGACTGTTGTCAGATGGACTGTGATAATGTCATGAGAGTTATTCTCTTCTTGTCACCCTGTGCTTTATTTTCAGATATCAGATAAGGCATAGTAATGGGGACATTTAAAAAAAAAAAGGGTAGCTGTAGTGAAAGGTGTAGGTTTAAGGGCTGTGAATGGAGAAAGGAGAAAAAGAGTAGAATAAAAAAAAAGAGGGAGAGACGATGGCACAGAGAGAGAGATAGTTAAAAGGACAGAGAGATGAAGGAATTAAATCTTTAAATGCAAAAATAGGCAGAGTAAGATGTGAGAGAGGGATTGAGAGAAAGACAGAGAAGAGAAAGAGACATGAGAAGAAGGCGAGGGAGAAAATGCTCTACTGCTTAATTATTGGTGGTTAGCATATTTTTGCAAATGCATTGGCACCTGACACCCTCTTGTCTTGCCAAAAGAGCTAATTTAAAATGGAAAAGAGAGAGAAACAGTGAGATTGAGGGAGAGTAGAAAACACCAGAAATAAACATGGATTTAAACTGCATCTTTTATGTACAAAGTTTCTTTTATCTGAAACTTTTAGTTTTGAGTCATTTATATTTGACAAAGTGATGTGGCTGCTTGATTTGATTAAGTTATACAGTTTATGTTATCTGCCGTCTGTCCTCTGTGTATGGGAAAGTCATCCCATTTCTATCGTTTGTCTGCAGGTACTACGCTATCTGCTGCCAGCCTCTGGTCTATCGGAACAAAATGACGCCCATGCGAGTGGCTCTAATGATCGGTGGCTGCTGGGTTATTCCCACCTTCATCTCATTTCTGCCCATCATGCAGGGCTGGAATAGCATCGGCATCGACCACCTGGTGAGTGCTGTAGTGTGTTTGTGTGTGTGTGTGTGTGTGTGCGAGTGGGGATATTCTCTGGTGATCCTGGGTTGATTGGAGGTAGAGAACATATAGTAAATATTTTATTCTCCACAACACATGCAAGTTCATGATAGTAGCCTACTACACTGCTATTAAGTGAAAATGGAGGGGAGAAAAAGAGAGTGATGAAAATGAGTAAACAAGTACAACAAAATATGTTTTACATAAACATAGAAAAACTATTAGTGTCCACATGTGCTGCGAAACAAATTATAGTCCTGAGAAGCATTGTTTACAAGAAGGAGGAAATAATTCCTGTGTTGCTATGGAAACAATATAAACATGTCAGACACAGAGACAGAAAGACAAGACAACTGACACCCAAGATATGGAGTCAAGCTGTTTCTTTATTTCAATCTGAAAATGAAAAGCATTTAATGGATGAGTCAGTGTTATGAGTGTCTTGTTTGTGCAGTGAGGTTCAATGTCAAATAATATATAAGCTAGAACAGGGATTTTTCGAAGTCTGAGACTGTGGGCCTGTGATTCAGATTCCTTTATTGTCACTGCACAGAGTAGAACAAAATTGAGTGCAATCATTGCGGTACATTCCCACATAATAAAACAAATATGACAACAGAATTAAAGTAAAGTAAAAGACATAAATGTAATTTAATTTTAAAACTCAGCCCAATAGGCCTACAGACAAAGCTTGGAAATTGTAATTTCACATAAGGTTCTGTCTCTGAAGCTTTCAGTCACGTCACAGTTGCTTAATTGCAACTCAATCCAGTGAGGAAGGTGAAAAAAAACCCTAATAACTCTAAATAAAGGTTTGTTTTTTTCTTGTTAAATACTGGATAAACCAAGTATGAAAAATCAGTCTTCAGTCGTCATCGTCTCATAACTTCTGTCCACAGTAAAGCCAGAACCTGTGGTAAGGGGTTGCAAGATGTTGATTTGTTTGAAGGGGTCACAAGCAATAAAAGTTAGAGCAACTGCTTCCCCCATAACTGAGGTAGAATGTAGAGAAAGAGGTCCAGAAGTCCAAAAGTCTTTATTATTGGACTTGAGAGTTCTTTAAAGACCATGCAGAAATATATGTGACCTTTACCGTGTAATATCTAGCTGTGCACTGTGGTTCTTGTCTGGATTTTTCCATTCAAATTAAGAAATTTATGAACAATCATTCTTTTTCCTTTTAGGAAATACTTCAAAGGTCAGACATATTTAATCATTTGAAAGTGCTGAGAAACTAATCCATGCTTTTGTTTCTTCGTGACTAGATTACTGTAATTCATTATACTCTTGCTTCAGCCAAGGAGCTGATGCAGATGGTTCAAAAATGCTGCAGCCTGTTTTATAACAAAGTGCAGGGTAGGACATTATTCCAGGGTTGGCCCTTCTCCATTGCCTGCCAGTAGAGTATAGCATTCAATCTAAAATTTTAGTTAGTACCTATTATGCACTACATGGTAGAGGCCCCTGAGTACATTTCTGAATTGTTGTGGTTTTATTTTGAAGAACTATGTAAGTTTTGTTTTGAAAAGTGCAATATGAACTAATCTTTATTTACTGTCTTAGAAGATGGAACAAATGCTCAAAAATACATGATATGACATTGCCAAAAGTCATGAATATATGCAGTATGGGATAAGTGGGAAACTGTGTTATTTGGGTGTATCAAACATTGACTGAGTGTGAAGGAAATTCTTGTGCAAATTTGAGAGTGAAAGGTTTGAGGAAGTCAGTTACTAAAGACAAGATGACTTTTAATGAAAAGAACAAAGCAACGTAGATCAGAAAGCAGAGGAGAGAGACATGCATGCAGACAAAGACAGATGCCAGCATGAGTGTCTGAGGACAGAGAGAGAGAGAGAGAGACTCCCCTGCCACTATTAACCTCTCTCACCCCTGTCTGCCTTTATCTGAACGCCAGCAAAAGTTACTTCTGAGTTGACTGTTAACAGGAGGACTGGCTGGCTCTTGTTTGGCAGCACTGGAAGTGACACACACATCACACACAAATCTTTGCCTTCGTGTCTTTCTAACAAACAAGTGCAGTAGCAGCATCTCTCTCTGGGTCCAATTAGAGCTGTTGAATATTCTGAGTAGCTAGTCAGTTCTGGCAAAACAACCACAACTCAAAGTGCCAATACAGACACACACTGTCACTATTTTCACTGGTTCCTACCATTTTCATGGCCTTGTCGAATACCGTATTTAGAATTGACCACTATTTTTACCATTAGACAATATAAATGTGTCAAAATGATTGTCAGTGGTGGAAAATAAATCACTGTTAAAAAAAACTTCTAATCAGATCATCCGATAATCACCCACCCCTACATGTGTTGATCAAATACCTTAACTGAGTTAGTTAGCTCATACTGTAGCTATGGGTACAGTTCTGATATTATCTCACTGTGGGTGTTTACTGCAAATATTCATAAATCTGCCAATTTGAGAGCTTATTTCTTATTTCATTAATTTATTTGGCAGAAGTTAAATAAAAATAATTTTAATGCTATTTCAGTATTTTCATATCAAACCCATTTGTATGTTTCTTTTTATTCAACAGATTGATATGCAGAGAATGCCCTTACCTTGGCCTCCTTTTTCAAAATTAAATATACAGTTTACTGTTTCTGACATACACTCATGCAGCTGGGCAGGTAACCTTAACGTTGAGCATGTTACACTTCAATTTGTCAGCCCATTCATAAAAACAACTTCAGTTTTACACACGAGTGTATTATTCAGTATTATCCATCTCGTAGCCCTGAGCCATAGTTTCCCACAGAGATGAGATGATAGCAGCGGAAATACTGGGATGGGACTTCACTGTGATTAATGGTGACGTGCAGAGCCTCCCTCTCCCTCAGGAGCTGTGTTCCCCTTTTACTGTGGAGACTAAACTGAGCAGAGCGTGGGATTTTAAGTGAGTTGTGAGGCGTTACATTGGATAGGAAGGCAGAGCTGTCCAGCAGCTTAACACGTGTGATTACTTGGGGACTTATTCCTACAAACTCTGTATTGTCCTCAAAATTAAACCACCCTTTAATTAAATTGATATGTGTTCATATGATTGAGTTGAGTCATTTGTGCATGACTCTAATGCTAATCTGTTTCAGCGCAATTGCATTTTAATTTAAATTTGATCAAAGCATAAAATAACGCATTTTATTAATCTACATCTGTCAGCTAAGAACAAGATAATGACAATGTAGAAGGACGTTTTTGAATCCATTACAGTAGCTGGTTCCTCTGTGTACTATGTTTTCACTTATAATAAGTTAAAGTCATATTTGATTAAAGCAACCAGTGTGGCTTAGCAATAGCAAATCGGTCACTAGGCCAGTCCATCAGTCTGACTCCTCATTCAAAATCTCCTCTGTAAAATAGAGAAAAATATCACCTCTATGAGCATTTTCCAATATTTCAGCCCTTTGGTTCTGGTATGGTTATGTTTTAGGCAATCAAAACTACTTGGTAAAGTCTGGGGAACGAAGGTCGCCATGGTAAACAGAAATCAATATCGACTGTGGAAGATTGTTGTAAATCTCTGCTGTTTTCTAAGGTTTTCCACTGACTGATTTATAAATGTAAACATACTTTATTGTCACATACATGTAGCGAAATTCATCCTCTGCATTTAACCCATCCCTAAAGGGAGCAGTGGGCAGCCACTGTACAGCACCCAACTCCAGATTGAAATGCCATCCCAGGTCAAACAGCACTGACTGATCTAACATGTTTCAGATGGTGGGGGAAACCGGAGCAAACCCACGCAGAACAAGCAAATTCCCCACAGAAATGCCGGGGCAACCGGGGTTTGAACCCACAACCTTCTTGCTGTGAGACAACAGCGCTAACCATTGCACCACTGAGTACAAGGTTTCCTAAACCATAAGGAGGTTAAAATCTTTTGATTTAGGTAACAACAAGACCATTCCTCTGGCCTTACCCTCAAACCAGCCTATAGGTTCTTAGTGCTACGAGTCTAGTAGCATGGATATGTGAAGGCAATGTCCTCTAAATTTTCCATCCTTTGAATAGTTTTGTATTCTGATTTGTAATGAACATTACAACCTGACAGGGTCAATGTGTGGTTATAACAGTTTTTTTATGGTTGGGATAATCACAGCTCTAAATGCCAGGCTACTAACAAAAGTTTTATTGCAATTATATTTACAACAGCAGAAATGTGTCTGAATCTAGACTTGAGGTGCTTGTCTAACTGTCCTCACTGATGGGACTTCTTTTACCAGATTGAGCAGAGGCGCCACAATGAGGGCAGCAACTCCACGTCCTGTGTCTTCATGGTCAACAAGCCATACGCCCTCACCTGCTCTGTGGTGGCCTTCTACATCCCTCTGGTCCTCATGGTGCTGGCCTACCAGAGGATTTATGTCACGGCCCGTGCACATGCCCTGCAGATCAGCATGCTGCAGCGAGCGGGAGGAGCTGGTACCAACGCGCCTGGTACTTCAGGGGTCGGTGCTGGTACAGACTCTGCTGACCATCAACGCAACCACCGTATGCGAACAGAAACTAAGGCAGCAAAGACTCTATGCATCATTATGGGGTGTTTCTGCCTCTGCTGGGCGCCGTTCTTCATCACCAATGTGGTGGATCCCTTTATTGACTACACAGTGCCAGACAAGCTGTGGGCGGCCTGCCTGTGGCTGGGCTACATCAACTCCATGCTGAACCCCATCCTCTACGCCTTCCTCAACAAGTCCTTCCGCCGTGCCTTCCTCATCATCCTGTGCTGTGGGAGGAAGAGGTACCGCAGGCCGTCCATCCTGGGGTCCGGCACTCCCTGTACAGCCACGCAGATCAATGGCTCCACACACGTACTGAAGTAAGTTCTCTAAATCATTTTTGGGTTTGGTTTCATGCTATCAGGCATGAAACTGTACTCCTTTAAGAATTACAGAAAAACTATAATAAAGAAAGCAAATATACCTTTTATTAAATATAATATACCTGCGTGATGATCTATAGCGACCTGACGAGGGTGTACCCTGCCTTTTACCCGATGTCAGCTGGGATTGGCTCCAGCCACCCCACGACCCTGTACACAGGATAAGTGTTGACGATGGATCAATGGATGGATGGATGGGTGGGTGGATGTGCACTATTTATGTAGTGAAATAATGGTGCAATTCTTGTCATTTTAAAAACATTCTGGGAAAACAGTCATAGTAAAAATAAGACTTGTTGTCCTCTCAGAAATGACAATATTTAAATGCAATTTTACATTAATAAGGAGGACAGTGCCAGGTGAATCCGAGCACTGGTCATCACACATCACTGTTTTAACACTGACATACTGTAAATAACCACAGGCAACTGCTCTTTAAAGGTACAGTAGAGTTCATGTATATTTAGCACCGATCAGTAATCAATAACTTCAGCCAATAAACCAGTATTATCTAGTCTAAGCACAATCATAGCATACAACTATCAGCAAGCATGCAACGCAGGTATGTGTGTGTGTGTGGGACAATAAAGGGGGAAAGCGAGGAAGATGGCACATGCGACCACATGGGCAAGTTAAAGAAGATCCTACGTACCACAGCAACATACAATAATTGTCCTTTATTTCCCAGCAAACTTGTATTCAGCAGCCGTGTTACTGGATTTATAAGATCTAATCTGATAAGGTCTGATAAGGTACATGAAGATTTATGGGTCATGTTACTGCAGGTTATAGAGTGAAATTCAGTATGTAACTCCCTTCTGCTATGTAACAGACAATATACAGTAATATAAAAAAATATTTTAAATAAACTAATGAAATAAACTATACTTAGTGGACCAGTGCTGAGTTTGAATTTGAGTTTAGAAGTCTGACTGCTTGGGGGGAAAAGCTGCTCTGCAGTCTGGTGGGGTGGCAGCAGTTCATATATGTCTTCTCAGAGGCAGCAGCGTGAACAGGCTGTGGCTGGGGTGGGCGCTTTCCTTTAGTATCCTTTGGGCTCTCTGCAGGCACCTCACCTCACCGATATCACTGATGCTCGGGAGATGGGTAGCAATGATCTTCTGAACAGTTTTAATCACCTGCTGCAGAGCCCTCCTGTCCTGTGTTGTTCACATCCCATGCCAGTTCTTCAGGATGCTTTCTATTGCTCCCCTGTAAAAAGAACTTAGCTTGGGAATGTGGCCTGATAAGGTGCAGATATTGGTTCCACATGCAGTGGCAAGTAGAGGTAGGAAGTAAAAAAAAAAGCAGCTTTTATCCTAATCTCAGGCTCAGTACTATCTTACCTCTAGAACATGTTGTCTTTAAGAGGTCCTCTGGAGGACACTCAGTCTAAATCTATTGTAAAGATAATCATGCCCTAGTACAGCCAGGTACATGTTGTAAAACAAGAGAAGACATGACCCCCTGGACACATCGTAAAGCATCACACACATTGACCCCGCACCCGATAAACCAGAGGCCCTCAGTGAGTAACTTTAATTACATGACTGTGTTTGGAGATGGTACTCATGGAATTCCCATTACAATACGAGATCCTAATTGTCGCTGCAAGACAGAATAATTGCCCCGTTTTGCCGCAAGAACTTTGCAGCAAACCTGTATTTGGCAGTCGTGTTACAGGACCAGCCCTGACAATAGTTGCGTTCGAGATGACGGCGGCTGACTTTCGCCGACTTGATAGTCTAACGTGAGCTGCAGGTGACTGCAGGGGTGGTGAATAAAAAAACGGCGCCGTCAAGTCGGAGATCAATGACTGATCTTGCGGCATTTGCAAAGAAAAATGCCGCAAGACAAGGCAATAGTGTGGTTCCAACTTGGTGCAGTTGGGATAAAGCAACTGCGGCGCCCTCTAGTATCCACAGGAATTGTTTTAAACGTTCAGAAGCCAAACTCACAATTTTAGTAAAGTCAGTAATCATGGTCAATAATGAATAAGTGTGATCAGCATACTTGTCCACCTCCACATAATAGGCTAAATTGGGAGACCAAACCTGTATGTGTTCCTCCATAAACTGTGTGTCAATCCAGAGACAGTTTTTTTGCATTATGGGGTAGATGTCTTGAAATGCAAGAGCACTGGTTTAGTTTCAATGGTGGAGGGGACAGAAATAAAGAGGCGGGTCTGGCGGTCCTTCCCCAGAAAATTTTAAGCATCGAAGACTTAATTTCCTGCATTGTGGTGAAAATTTCCGCTCCAATTTCTGCCTCAATTTACAGTGGAAAAATCAGGCATTCTGTGGCTATTGCTTTTAAATAGCCTACGTTCCTCCTGTAGATCAACTTTTCTAATTTTATAAAATCTGCAGAGTCAGCACACATGTAGGCATGATTCAGTCTTCCCTCCCCTTTTGTGTCTTTTACATGGGGATGTGCATGTGACACCTTTCCACCTCACATAATTTTAATTTAAGTTATATATTCCTGTACTTTAATAGCAGCTGTGTTTGAGCAGGTTTTCTGCACACATAATATTTTTTAATTCTACCTGCCCTATACTCTGCTGTGCATTACTTATTGCTCCACTGGAATTATCCGCTTTAGACAGTTTGACAGTGCATAGACTGCACTGTGACGTAAACACTCACCACAAATCCACACACATGTTAACTTCAGCAGCTCCAGTAAATTGCAGCTCACATTCCCAAACAGAGCAAGGCAGCGCCTCAGGTTTTAGATTTTTATATTGCAAAACTCTACACAACGACATGACTCGTTACAACTGTCTGGACTTAGAGCGTGACATGCACTTAATTTCTATCACGGCATACGCCAGTGTCGCAGCAGCTGGGCAGGGTTGATTTGCGCCGAGCAAAAAACCTTCTCTTGTGGCGCCCCCTGACATTTTGCGCCCTATGTCGCCTTTGCCACACGCCGGCCTGGCTGCTTAGACATTTCCTAAATAATTTTCAGCAGGGACAAATAAAGTAGCAACAGCCCGTAGTGAAAAAAAAAATTGTTTTAAGATGTGTTAGAGATGACTTCATCTCTGTGAATACCCTTCCTCACTTTCAAATGCATGGTCTGTACTCTCTTGACGTATTACTGTTTCTAAAAATAGAACACATGTTTCACAGCGATAAGAGAATGATGTTTAACATGTACTGTATAATGGTCTAAATTGCATATTTAATCTTTTTCGCTATCCTCTGTCTCCATGTCTGGATGGGATGATCTTATCGGTATTCAGTAGTGATGAATGTAGCTCAGCAGCTTACTTTTCATAAAATCCTTGTTTATGCTGGGAAGGTTAAACTATATCATAGGGATATTACAGTGCCCTGTGACCCCACTAGGAGTTTCATGTGCCTCCATCTCTCTTTCCTTATCCTCTGTGCACTACGGTGGCCTGTAAATGACACAAACTATTTTGTCACATTCACAAATTAGAGACAAGTAAGCCAGTTAATTAGACTGCAGATTCAACTGAAACACTAGGTGAACAGATGCCATCCTGTATTAAATACTAAATCTGATTTAGCATTTGCCTGTTGCATCAGAGGGCATGAACCAATTTGATAATGGGCAAGCATGTAGTATGTTTGACCCTGAGCAAGAGATGAATGGGAACATTCTTCCCTGACTTTTGTAGAGGTCCCATTTACCCTTTTTTTCCCCTTCATTCTCATGCTCATGTTAGACCCAAGCAGTGCCTCCACCACAGGTCTTTTTATAGAGTAGTTACCATTAAATTAACAAGTTTGTGGTAATCTGGATAAAACATGCAAAAACATTGGTCAGCAGAGACCAGTTCTGTACAAATACTGTCTTTTGCTGCTGTGTGGTTTCCCTTGAGCAATTCTATAGATATAGACTTTTAAAGTGGCATTAGGATTTCTTAGACTTGCCCCTTAAAGTAGCACCTCACCCCCTATATACTGTTAGTATATATCTGTGACAGTTTAATTCAGTGTCCTTTGCCTGTTATATCGCACCTAGTCTTAATATTTCCAGCAGTTCTTCTCTTAGTGAGATCTTCTGATTGTGAGTAAGACAAGATAATCTACAACAATTATGTCATACATTGTCCAACTTTCATCTTAATCTTAAGAAAGATCATTTCATCATTGTTCATGAACTTCATTTGAACTTCTTATGTTTAAAACAAATTCTCTTAAAACTACAATTTCACTACACTATAATTTCTGTGTCCTCTATAACATACACATTGATAATGGCTGGCAGCCTTTTCAGTAACCTTATCACACTGCAGTAGCACCTTTTTTGCAAAGGTCCTTTTTCTTACTTTTCATCCAGTGCACTTGATAAAGGTCAATTACTTAATGTCCTTGCTCTAGTTCTTATGAGAAGGAACAGTGCCTTGGAGACTTTAGACAGCAAGATATCACTGGAACAGGGTGTGTTGAATAAAGATATCAATTATCTCTTTTATAATGGCTGTTGTAAGCCAGAAATAACAGATGTTGTTGTTGTAAAAGATGCGCTTCTGCCACATGAGATTACTTGGTTCCAACAGGTTCTGTATCAATATATCAATCTACATTTCTGCTTCTGAGCAGAGAAAATAAAATGATCTGGCAGAAATGATAACACAAAATGCTTGAAAGAAGACTACATGGTTTCACTTAGTGTAGTGTGTAGTACATGAAACATCACCCTCTTGCACACTGAGGCAGTGCTGCAGTTAAGCTCCAGAAATAAAAATACATTTCTAAATGGTATTGACATCCCGAGATATTATGGAGCTGGAACTCATTGTAAGCAGTCAATGAGTGTGCTTATTCCAAAACAGAAGCCCTGATCAATTCATGTGTAGTCTGCTGAAAGTACGCGCAACATTTTCATTCCCTCTCTGACATTTTTGGACCACCTCTAGAGACTTGTTATTGGGGATTGAAAGCAAGCTATTATGTAATGTGAGCCTGCCCATATGGAAGTCATCTATACACTCATTATTTTACTCAGAAGTGAGTGCTTCTAAAATAAAATTACAATTGTTCACACAGGAATAGTAATACATGGGGACCACCTGTAATTTGTAATATTTTCAGATGTTGTGTTCCTAATCTTTTCATGGCAAATTACCAACTATATTTAACTAAAAACAGATGTAATCCAATATTATTCCTGTATAAGTGGCATTTCAGAAATTTAGCAGCATTTTTATTCTTTCTTGCAAGGATTACCCTTTTTTTTCATTCATTTTCCCTGCCTCTTCCAGGTTTTATTTCCTGGTATTCACATCTAGATGTGTTAAACAGCTCAGGTCATATCACCGTTTGTTTTAAACCACAGCATTCTTAGGTGAGCAAAAGTAAAGGAACAAATAATCTTAAAGTAAATAACATTTAATATTTGGTGGCATAACCCTTGCTTGCAATAACTGCCTCAAGCCTGCGACCCATCGACATCACCAAACTGTTGCATTCTTCATTTGTGATGCTATTCCAGGCTTTTACCGCAGCTTCTTTCAGTTCTTGTTTGTTTTGGGGGGGTTTCTCCCTTCAGTCTCCTCTTGAGGAGATGAAAAGCATGCTCTATTGGGTTAAGGTCAGGTGATTGACTTGGCCAGTCTAAAACCTTCCACTTTTTTCCCCCTGATGAAGTCCTTTGTTTTGTTGGCAGTGTGCTTTAGCTCATTGTCCTGCTGCATGATAAACTTCCTCCCGATTAGTTTCAGTGCATTTCTCCGTAAATTGGCAGACAAAATGTTTCTGTCCACTTCTGAATTCATTCTGCTGCGACCGTCATCAGTTACATCATCAATAAATACTAATGAGCCTGTTCCAGAAGCAGCCATGCACGCCCAAGCCATGACATTACCTCCACCATGCTTCACAGATGAGCTTGTACGCTTTCGGATCATAAGCAGTTTCTTTCTTTCTCCACACTTTGGCCTTTCCATCACTTTGCTAGAGATTAATCTTGGTCTCATCTGTCCATAAGATTTTAATCTGGCCTTCCGATTCTTCCTGCTGATGAGTGGTTTACATCTTGTGGTGAGGCCTCTATATTTCTCCTCTCTGAGTCTTCTTCCAACAGTGGATTGTGATACCTTCACCCCTGCACTGTGGAGGTCGTTGCTGATGTCACTTACTGATGTTTTGGGGGTTTTCTTCACAGCTCTCACGATATTTCTGTCATCAACTACTGTTGTTTTCCTTGGCCGACCTATTCGACGTCTGTTGCTCAGGACACCAATAGATTCTGCCTGCAGCCATACCAATATAAACCCTGCTACCGCTGAATGACTAAAGCTAAGCAGCTTTAGGCTTGGCCAGTACCTGAATGGGAGCCCTCCTGGGAAAACTAAGTTCCTGCTGGAAGAGGGGCAGTCTTCCCTCTGGTCCTAATAGTAAGTTCCCAGTGCAGTGATGGGGACACTATGCTGTAGGAGCTGCCGTCCTTCGGATGAGACGTTAAACTGAGGTCCTGACTCACTGTGGTAACTTCTCGCAAAGAGTAGGGGGTTCCCCGGTGTCCTGGCAAAATTCCTGTCTCATACTCATCTTTTGATCTTAAACCCAAATGTCTTCAGTGAACAACAAAAACAAAGGAATTTGTCTTACCGTTCCAATACTTTTGGAAGGGACTGTATAACAGAGGTTGCACACCTCTGGAGCAACTAGGGATTAAGAGTCTTGCTCAGAGACACATTGGTGGATGTCGTGTTGGAAATCAAACCCAGTTCTCCCATACCAATGACTTGTCTAATCCACTGCTTAATGGTCATCCCTCATTTAGACATTTTGACATTATACCTCCTTGTCAGCCATTGATAGGAACTCCACAGTGAACTGAGCCACCTCTGGACTTCAGAGGTTTGTAGCTATATGACAGAAGACGTCCATTACTCTGCTTTCATCTCCCATAGGAAAGGCTGCACAGCTTCTCTGTGTTTATAGCCTGTCACGTTACACTCACTGGTAGATTGGTAACACCACCAGGGTAGGATGTATGGGGTTAAGTTATTTTTGCTAAAACACACAAAGTTATACATACACAAACAAAGAAGATTTAACTGTGCACTTCAAGTAACAGTCATAGTGACTTTATTACTTGATTGTGATTTGTGATTCTTCTCTGCTTCCTTTTGTCCTCATGTCTCAGTGATGGTAAAAGTATGCATTTTGAATAGTTTCTTCCATATCTATAGAAACATTGCATTCTGCCTTGGCCCTCTCTCTATTCGGCTGTCAATGGAGGGGACATACCAACAATGCAAAAGCACAATCTGTAGTTCAAACAACAGCCCTAAAGTCAGCGTTTCACATCAACGAGCTGACCTTTGCGGCAAATGAGCGGGGAGCTCTGGGTGCAGGCATCATGGAGGGAAGTTGAACATAGTTCATTTGCATATACTACCCACATTTAATAATAAAAGCTTGTTGAAAATCTGCTTCCCTTTAATAAAATGGCACTCCTCACAATGCTTGTACACAGTCTTAAAGCCTTATAAAATACCAACAGAATCCTGGCATCGTAGCTGCACAATGGCAGGCTGCCAACTTTTTTTAATAACTGAAACGTGTTACTTCTTAATAACATTTTATTTGTTGCTGGAATGACCGGAAACAACAGATGCTCAAACACACAAAGTATCCCAATCAAGAAATTTGGTTTGCATCATCAAATACTCGTACACACCAAACCATTCAAGCAGAATACCTGAGGATATTGTGAATTGTTCTTTTAGCAGTTATGTTAGGCCGGAAATGAATTTAGTCACAAGCCCTGCTGTTTTGAGATCATTTAAATTATTTTTAACAATTTCCTCCTTTAAAACTGATAGACTTTACTATTTAATTAGAGAGAATTAGAGAGCAGAGATCACATGTCAAACAGCGTGGGTAGGACTATGGCATCTTCCATTTAATTCCTTTGTCTATTTTCCTAGTAATAGCATCAGAACAATGTACTGATGTAATAGCTTTCATGAACTGGATAAAAGCATCATGTAGCACTTTAAAAACAACACTATTCATCTTAAATGTAGTGGGCTGAGTGAAGGCAGAGTGGCAGGCAGGTGAAGCTAAGCTAAGCTGAGAGCATAGCTGGCGGAGAGTTGGGCAGGCTGGCAGGAGTACAGGCGATGATCCCGAGGGATAGGGAACCGATTGTTGGTTGCAGGCTAAAACACAAGGAGATAAAATGTTTGTGATGATTCTCAGTCATCCAGATCATAGTTATGCTATGAAGAGTAAATCAAGGGCAACTGGACTTGGTTGAAGATACTTGAGCATTTGACCTAAGGAGTTAGCTCCTCTGTATTGTGCCATCTGTTTGTGTAGTGGTTGTTTAGTTTCCCAGATATGCTGGTCTGTGCATTCCTCACTGCATTGGGCACTGCACGCTAGATTGCTTTTGTTGTGTTTGGGTGTGTAGTCTTTCGGGTAGAGTAGTCTTAGCATGTTCTTGGGTTTGAAAAACACAGTGATGCAGCGCACAGGAATGTATGGAGTTATGCTGGGATAAAGATGCCTGGTGGTGCCAAAGTATAGAGAGTTATGAGACAGTTAGATATAGGAACATTAAGGACTTTGTCAAGTTTGAAATGTGAAGCAGGATCCTAAGAAAAATAAAATAAAATATAAAATTTTTGTGACAGTGCTAGTAATGGTTATGGTAATGAAATCAGTCAAAAGTCACAGTAACTGGTAGAAAGGTATTGCTTAACCCCTTACTTCTGAGAAGGACATTTGGAAAGCAAAACGGTCTATAATTCTTAACACCAGTTAGTTTGTGTGAGTTACAAATTTAGAATTCTGACTGATTGAAGTACGCTAATTAAGATCAGGCAGCTGCAATCTGAGATTAACATGTCTGAGACACATGAAGAAATAAAAGCAGTTGATGCAGACACAGACCAGTCGGATTAATGTCTCTGGTGTGAAGGATGCATTGATCCTGACCCTGATGATGACTGAACTGGTCTTTGGCATTTCCCCTGGAGGTCATAATCAGTCTTTAACATGCCTGACCTTCATTTATCCAGGAGGTGCAATTCCAAGATAAAGGGGATTTACCAGGTACAAATACCAAATGCAATGTCTCTTTTTTTATAATTGTGTAGAGCTCACTGGTTAAAATGTTTTTTTTTCTTGTTTGTTTCTTATTTGATTGTCATACAATTTTATATTTTAAACATGACCACAATCCCTCCCTGACCTGTAATGCAAAAAAAAAAACATTTTTAGAACCTGGGTAAAATTTCTATAGTTTTGTACATAATTTCTATTAGTTACAACTGCACTGGAGTTCCAATTTAAGTCCCAAATTTAAACCAGGAAGAAACCAAATAATTTGGTGGTTAAATTGTAGTTAGTTACTGAGGTTGATGAGTTAAATGTTACCACATTGTAGAGACTTGAAAAAGATTGTGGTCATGTTTAAACTATTCCTTCTGGTTTTAATGCAAATGCTTTTATGGCCATCTCTAGCTTCACTTTTTATTGTGATGTATGAATGTGACACTACTTCCTGCACTGACAATTAATGTTGTTATTAAATGTAAATCTCCACTTATACTAGATCATTGCATATGAGCTTCATTTGTTGCGCAATGGGAAAGTCATTTAGACAAAATTTTAGAGCCTACATTTTAAGCACTTTACATTGAAGCATTTGCATATGCAAGCTTTAATCTGCTAAGAGCACAGCGATTCTATATAATTAATTAAACAATATGCAAATTAAGTATTTTTGACGCACACAAGCCTTCAAAAAGAGCTCTGCACAAGCCAATAGACTCATTCATCAACAATTGCAGGCACAAATTGCATCAGCTTTTAAGATGAATTCACCCAGCCTGATGCTGTTAAAGTGGCCTTAATAACTGGATCATTCTACGAACTGATTCAGATTTTCAGATGGAAACTGTCACTCTTCCTTTGTCCAGCTCACCAGCAATGATGTATTCATCATTAATGATATCGGTCTTCTTGAATGGACAAAAAGTGTCTGCATCAATAATTTGCTGGTGTAATCAAGTAAATTGTGTAGTGATTTGTGGTAGAATCTGTGAGTCATTGGTGCCCGTTGTCTCTTTGTATGACCTCAGCAGGTAATAAATAAGATCACAAAATGATAATGATGGTAATTACTTTATGCATTATTAGTGGAAAAGCATTTGTCGTTTCCATCAGTCAGCAGAAAGTTGGAATACAAATTTTATCATGTGGGCGATGTGACACAAAACCTTGCCTGAAGTCATGAGACTATATGCCTTATCACAGTCACAGCCACAGTAAAAAAAATAAAGAAATTAAAACCATCACACTCAAATCTAGAGTGCGTTAGATAAACACATGAGCTATGTTATTAAAACCACCATTATGCTGTATAATAATACAGTACCATTGTACAGGACCTTGTGCTTTTGTTGATGTATTCTACAAGTAAACATGCTATTTGTGGATAAAAGAAACCCAAAACATGTTATGGTGGTCACAAAAAATCAGTCAGTTTTCTGCATTCTACCCAATTATTTGTAAATTTAGGACACAATGGAGGATATGCCAGCATGCGTTTGGTGAAAGGCACAACCCACAAATTGAAAACACTTTTCTTTATGGAACATTTTGCTTTGAAAATGTCTTTTTACTTTGCCTTTGTTTGAGTCCCATAGAATGCTTTCAGCTTTAGGCCACCTGTTTTTATCCCACTGGAGAATGGCTTAAAGATCCCATAAAATGGATACTTGAACGTCCTTGAAAACTTCTGCTTACTGCAAAACAGTGCAAAAAATATTGACCCCAAATTGTCATATCTCAGCTATTCTATTCCAAGGCTTATCTGACACTAATATCATGCTTTACTAGTCTAATTAAATAAATTCCATATCGTTTTAAGTATAAAATTCCCTGTGTCTAACAGTGTTTTCTTGTGGAGATGCTGAAGCCTCATATAAGCTTCAGATAAACTTTGAAATGTATATTTGCACAGAGAGAGGACTGTGGATTTGTCCTGCATCCCATACAGTAAAATTGGTCTAGGAAAGGATCTCATATTGGCCAGTATGTACAACAAGAACGCCTATTGCAAGACAAACCTGTTGCTATGTTCATATGGGCACTTGACTGTTGTTCTAAGAAAATCTGCGAACCTATCCTTTAAGACTAATAAGACCCTCGCTGTCTGATGTCTTGCACAAACATCGGTTTTCAAAAAGAAATACATCAAAGTAAAGAAGTTTTTCATCATGGGACCTTTAAACAGAGCAGCAGAGGTGGAGGTGCCTTGCTCAGGGACAAACAGTTGTGGATGCAGAAAAGAGTGCTATAATTTCACCCACCCACAGCTTTTAACAGGCAGCCCTGAACTTTATGGGTACAACAACCTTTATCCCTTGGTCTGTTCAGCCTGACTGATGTAGTGGAGGGATTCAGAATTGATGGAAAAATCACGGCTCGCGTAATGGCTTTTAAAATGCTTGGGGTGCTTCTTTGACTGGTACAGTGCAGGAAGAGCTCCGGAGGAAGACCCAAGGTGGGATAAATGCATGTCTGAGTCACACAGTGTGCTGAATTCAGGTTCCCGCTGTGCTCTGTCATTATCAAAGAGAAGGGGCTGCTGATATTTCTCCTCATTCATCTTACGAATCAAACACAGGTATGATCTCTCAACGTGAGGGTCAGGGTGAACTCAGAAGTGATGCATCTGTGTGTGGGCAAGCACACCGGCACAAAAATAGATCTACACATACGTCACTCAATTGAACTAACACAATGGCTGAACAAGGACATACAGTACCACGGCTTATATGGCTACTGCATTCTGGGAATAGGTCCAGTTTGCTCAATTCACTCAAATTGGAGTTTGTTCCCTTTTGACCCTTGGTGGCCTCTCTTTCAGAACTAATCACTGGCTGTAGAATAGTTGGATATCCCTCCCTGAGGGAATAGGTAATGACACACATGTATCATTGACACATTCTCCCATGAATGGTGATGAGGCCTATTGTTGTAGTTCTTTGTACAACTGTGAATGTGACTGAAACAGCAGGAGAATCTGGACACAAAATGAGATGAAAAAAAGTCCACACATACATTCTAAAAAGCACAAGATAAAAAAATAGTAATAGGGCTTTTCAGACAATCACTTGTTTTCTTAGTCGAAAAGCAGAGGTTAACAATGCTGAACTTTTTATTGTATAACTTTTATAGAATACAATTTTTATTTAATGTAATTTTTATCAAAAACTTCTTTCTCACTAGTAAGTAGGTAAGTTTGTTATACAATTTATAATACATATAAATATAAAATACATATAAATATATGTAAAAGATGATGTAGTAAGTGGTGTAAATCAAACTCACTTTTAATAATAGAATTGATACAAACACTGAACCTTGGGGAACGCCGTAAGTAACTTTAGCGTGCATGGAGGATTTATTGTTAACATGTACAAACTGAGATTGAACTAGTTTAGAGTGGTTCCTTTAATGTCATTTAAATGTTTCAATCTCTGTAATAGGATATGATGGTCAGTGGTATTGAATGCAGCATTAAGATTTAACAAGACAAGTACAAAGACAAGTCCTTTGTCTGATACAAATAGAAGGTCATTTGTAATTTTATAGAATTAGAAATAGTTGACAGCATCAGACAATTCAGAAATTCTCATGTGGTGGAGGAAACCCATTAAGTACAGCTACTATACTCAAATGTATTTAAAGTATAAGTAATATAAAAATTCACCCCCTACACAGTTATCATGAAGGGGAAAATAAGATATAGAAACCAAGGCTTTATACATATTTAATTCTGCTGTAAAATTAGACATTTTAACATGGGAATATATGAGGATTTACTGGATTGAATTGCTTTTAGAGCCTCAAGTAGCCATTCGATGAACTGAATTTCCACATTGGTTTCATTTTTCAGCCCCGGAAGTTGCCGTTTTGTTAATACACAAGTTGAATATGATGTGTCATGCTGTTAACACTGGCCAAGTAAAGCTGAAACATAATGCTTTTATTCTCCAAGGCATATTAAGACACTCCATTACACACACACACACACATACAAACTGAAAGCCTTCTGAGTGTTTATAGTCTCATTGAGTCATATATCTGAAGCCTGTTGGTGCAGTGAGAACAAACTGTATTCAAGAAGCAATTTTTCACTGCCAGAGGAGACGAGAATGTGAAGGAAGGGAGGGAGGAGAATGGAAGAAGGAAGCAGAGATGAAAGACAGAAGGATAGGAATCTGAGGAGGTAAGAGGTTAAAGAAGTGAAGAGGAGAGGAGAGAGTAAATGAGAGGAAGAAGAAAATAAGAGGAAAGGTGAAAAGGAGGAGAATGGAAGGGGGACAGTGGATGAGAGGAAAGGAAAAATACTGTAAATACAAAAGCACAGGAGACGTGAGGGGAAGACAACAGAAGAGAAAAAGGACATAGGTTGGAAAAGAAAGAAGGAGCAAAGAAAAACTGGAGAGTGAAAGGAAGAGAGAGTAATGTCAGGGCCTCTTCCCAACTTTGTATTTATACTGGATCTTTCTTTCCCAAGTTGAAATGACCGTCAACATGGTCTATGTCAGAGTGTTAATAGCCAATTTCCATCATGTGTGACATGCTGCTGTATCATAAGAAAGCTAACACCACCTGCAGTGAGCAGAGAAAACACAATCTTCCTCTGTGGACTCATGTAGATGGTATGCATACTGAAGTTTTTGTTTCAGCTTATCTGCAATAAAACACAGAGGTGGTTAAACACACTTAGCAGTTAAGTGCTTTCAACTGTAAGGAAAAATGTCACTTTTAAAATAATGTTTAAAGAAGAGCTGAAATTTTAATCCTCCTGACTGTCTGTGTAAGAAAACATTAATCAAAATGATGCTAAAACTTTGTGCATCTTCTATTTAAAAAAAAAAAAGAAAAAGATTGTTTTGGTTTGCTGGCCCACAAACTCTGCTTTCATCAGTGTCCTATCCAGTAGCAGAAAGTTCCTGCAGCTATTTTCAGCAAAAAGCTCTGAGGGCCAAACAGTAGACAGACAACATTAGCAGCTGGCTGGTGAAGAAAGTAAAACATTTAGCCAAGTGCCAGGCGCTGGTGGAGACCACACCGGAGATAAAAGCTGAATTTTTCACTTTACATAATGCTAATACTGCAATACTGCTTGCAAACATGTACACCATAAAAAGTTTGAATATCAGTGTTAAAGTGCATATTTAAATATAATGTTTGCTTTTCACCCTCTTGTTCCCTCTTGATACTTACCTTAAACCTTCCCACCTCTAAAGATACAAAACCATTTTTACCAAGCTAGCTATGGCCAGGTGCTATAGTCAAAACTAACAGATATAAATTCTCTTTCATACCCTCTGCTATTTCTCTGCTATCTCTCTGCTCAACTCTGCAAAGACTTGGTAACATCTGCACATAAGGCACACTTGAAGTTTTGTTTTTATGTTCAGACATAACATGTCTCTGCACTATAGGGCAGGAAGGAGTCCTCTGCTTCTTTTTGTATTTCTGTTTATGCATGACATTGTGCTTGCTTAATAAAATCACACACACACACATATATAAAAACACTACTGAAACACTGTACTTCAATTAAATCTTAATTGTCTTTTCAAATGGAATTAATTTAGCACTTTAACATCTTATAATGGATAGAAAATTAGCTCATTTAATTACATCTTTTCATCTCATTAAGAGAGATTATTTTCATATGACAAATGGAATTGATTTGCGCGTATTACAGTAGTTTTCCATATCAGAGCTTCTTCAATCAAATGTATCAAAGTTTCCTACAGTGGGTTACTGTGACAGCAAAGACATCTGTATGTAGAGCATAGAAGGGGACCAGCTGAAGAAGATGTTAATATAATATATAAGTGTGTGTGTGTGTGTGTGTATATATATATATATATATATATATATATATATATATATTTGTATTTGTATAGATATGATCACCATTTTATGTGTTCTGCAATTATATGAGGAGTAATACATCACAAAGAGGCACAGAGACTTCCACCCACAGAATCAGCATGATTGTGTTGTGGGAAATCAGTGGCTTTGGACGCAGTAGATGAGGCAGGTTGATTGGAAGTGGTTTCACCTAAAAGTAAATTATGCGCTCCATCCAAAAGAAAAAGACGGCAGTAACAGCAGTAGATTATCTCTCTTTCGAAGTTTTTAGCCCTCGGTCGGTCTAAGGTGTTTTAGAGAAAAATGTTCTCACACTCAGCAGGTCGGGTTTGCACTGCCGAAACAAACAGCAGCCTCTCTTCATTATTCACTCCAGCAGGGAATATTACCTTTGGCTGAAAATATACAGCTGCTGCTCAGCCTCCTCCTGCTCTATTTGCTCTGCATGCAGCAGGCTGGAGGAGACAAAATAAAGGGTCAGACATTTTTAAACACACAGACATACAAACACACACACACACACACACACACACACACACAGATGGAGCATAAGGACACTATTGTGCAATGCTGGTGTGTTCATCTGTCTGAATAATTAGTGGCCCCCCACCCCCACCCCAAAACGCAGCTTCATGCATCACTTCATAGGCTAATAAGAGAAGTATTGGAGGCCAAATAAACAACTAACTAAAGCCACTTAACACACAGATACATGCACAACACAGGAAAAATGATTATGGTGCCTTTTAACATGGTGTGATAGCTGGCACTATACATGATTGAGTGGTAGTCTTGGGATTTTTACACACAGCCATTCCAAGTTTGTTCCAAGAATGCTGTAGCTTTATTTTTTATTTATTTATTTTTACAAATGGGTAACAAGAATGTATATTAAGCATGATAAAGATGTAGCTGAATATACTGGTAAGTCATCAGTTGATTTGCTGTTTGATACAGCAAATGGACTCTTGGATTAAATTTACATTTGGTTTTTATTAATGCAGCAAACTGTGAGCTACTGGGATGATTACTGTGATTGGTACTAATGCTTTTCTATATGACTGGAACGGATTCGCTTGCCTTGTCATCGACCATTGGAGGCGTGAGGTTTATCTAAATTTCAAAAAGTAGCTGTTGTCTAAACTTCTTCAGCAAACCATACAAAGCACTTGTGGCTGAATCTACATTTTTATCTAGTTAGCAGCTGATTGCTAACCTTGGTAAGTATTTACAGTCAGCACTTCTTGTAACTACATTACAATAAAAGTCTTTACATATACATATACATTATTGGTGTAATATTTCTCAGCAGTGATTACTGAGTAGTATGCATTCTTATCAAATTGTTTTCTGTTCGCCTGTGGACGTGCAGTGGTGTCACTCTCTTTGCACTCTCTCTTCCATTTCTGTATGAAGAAAATAGTGTTGCTTTTACTTTCCACATCCTTTCTAGCCCCTCTTTTTGCCTTTGGTATTTCTCAAGCTTCTCGTGTTCCTTCTTCTTGATGTTGCTGTTGCTTGGGATTGCCACATCTATCACTGCTGCCTTCTTCTGCTGTTTGTTGATCAACACAATGTCTGATTGGTTAGCCATCACCAGTTTGTCAACCTGAATCTTGATGTCCCACAGGATCTTAGCTCGGTCATTCGCAACTACCTTAGGAAGTGTCTTCCATTTTGACCATGGGACTTCCAGCCCATATTCCTGGCAGATGTTCCTGTACACATGTTGTTCCTGTACACATGTTGTTCCTGTACACATGTTGTTCCTGTACACACGTTGTTCCTGTACACACGTTGTTCCTGTACACACGTTGTTCCTGTACACATGTTGTTCCTGTACACACGTTGTTCCTGTACACACGTTGTTCCTGTACACACGTTGTTCCTGTACACACGTTGTTCCTGTACACACGTTGTTCCTGTACACACGTTGTTCCTGTACACATGTTGTTCCTGTACACACGTTGTTCCTGTACACACGTTGTTCCTGTACACACGTTGTTCCTGTACATCCTATGGTTCAGTGATTCGATGTCTCGCTCATTCCTGGCATACAGGTTGATGTCATCCATGCAGAGGAGGTGACTGATGGATGTTCCAATTTGGAACCGGTATCCATAGCCTATCTTTGTGATGATCTGGCTGAGGGTGTTCTGGCCTATGCTGAACAGCAGCAGGGATGGTGCATCACCTTGGTATATGCCGCACTTGATGGTGACTGGTGTAGTTGGCTTTGACTTGGATTCCAGACTTGGTTTTCACAGCCCCATTGAGTTCTTGATGAAGGCTATAAGTCTCCTGTTGATCTTGTGCATTTCCTAGCATTGCAGTATCCATGTACTGTAAAACTTTGATTAATGGCCCGGTCTTTTATTTGCTAAAATCTCTGAATTGACCATGCCTATATTTGGGACAGGCGTTCAAATGGGACAGGCCTTTAATTTCTTTTGCACAAAACTGAAACTACTATGAGAACAGTTTATTTATTTCAAACAGTATGAATATTACTTGTATAAAAAATCAGATAATATCAAATACACTAATTCATTTGATCTAGCTCCAACAGACGGCTTATGCGCACAACACGGTGCAGGAGGAGAGAAGTGTGGCAGAATATAGCAGACAGCGAGCAATGGACTTCACATGACAGGATTCACAACTTGGATTGATTTTTATGAAAAGCTGTTCTGTTTTAATTGGTCGACCTTTACAGACAAAAGGGATATAAATAATCAAGGACCTCATGTGTCCGTTACACATGAGGTCCAAACGAGCGGACTTAACGAGCGGACGTAACAAGCGCTTCAAAGGTAACGGGAGTCTGCACTTTTTTCTCTTGTACCATGCCGGTTACACCGGTAAATCTATATGAATTAGACTTTGGCTCATTGTTTCCGTTAAATTAACTGAACGATTGAATTGTGGAGAATCTAACTGATCATGATGTGTAGCATGTCCAAATTCACATATTGATCATACGTTTAAACATTAATATTTGTATTAACAATCTAAGCAGCTTAGAAGCAGCTAAAGCGGGTGACCCCGTGGGGTTTAAGAGGTTTTATACATCCATAGAACTTTTATTAAAAACCAGACCAGGCTTCTAATGAAGACGTGCATTTATTTGTCAAAATGTGTTCCTACACCAGGCCAGTAAAGGTGGTAGGCATCTATTTGGGACTCGGCTAATAATTGAAGTTTTACGGTATGTGGCATTGAGTTGTAGACTTTCTTGTAGTCAATCCAGGCAGTTCACAGGTTGGTCTGCCTGATCTTGCAGTCTTGAGTGACTGCTCTTTCAACCAGTAGCTGTGCTTGGCTCCTCTGGTATTACTTCCCATTCCCTTCTGGGCCCTGTCCATGTATTGAGCCATGTGCCTACTCATCTTAGCCCATATTATGCCTGACAGGAGCTACCATGTTGTGCAGAGGCAGGTTATTGGCCGATAGTTGGCTGGGATTGATCCTTAATAATCAGTACTGTCTGTCCTTGGGTTAACCAATCTGGGTGGGTCCCATCCATCAGCATTTGGTTCATTTGTGCTGCCAGGCGTTCATGGATTGCAGTTAGTTTCTTCAGCCAGTAGGTGTGGATCATGTCAGGGCCTGGTGCTGTTTGGGTCTTCACACCTGACACTTTCTTGTATGTAGAATAGATAGAGATAGTGCTGCATTCACATCTTCTAGCAGACTTTCAGAGGGTACTTTGTCACTTAGCCTTGGCATTCTTGATGGTTGTACTTTGGGGTACAGCATTGTCATGATCTTCAGTCTCAGGTCAGTTGCCCTTGTTGTGTGAAGTGAGTCTCTACCGTAAGAGCTTGTTGTTATTGGGGCTTGGGACCCAATGAAGCCTTTTCCCCGCTGACCTGTCGTCCTGGCTCCCTGTTTGCTGTACCTCATCAATCTGTATTTGTGATAGCACTGTCACTCACAGCACCATCTACTTGTCTCATTCGCTCCATTTGGTTAAACCCGGTTGTTTGTTTTCCTGCCAGTTTCGACAAGTCGCGCTTTACTGTGCTGTGATTGGCTAGCACTCGTTACTTGTGATTGGATGATTTCATGTCATTTGGGATTGATTAATTTGGAGCAGGTTTGAATTTTGCTTTTAGAACTATTGAAGTTTCATAAAATATTGCTTAATGGTCATCAGTTTTGACAAACAAAAGTACTTACCGTTTTTCATCAGTCAGACATCTCTTCAGTCCCTTTTCTCTTTTATGTGTGCTCTGTCTTCTGTCTTGTCTTCTTTATCTTTTCTCATCTCTCTCCCTCCCTTTACTTCTTGTCCTTTTTTCCCCTCATATTCTTCCTGTCTCTTTAACCTTCTCTCTTCTGTTTTATCTTTCTCTATGCCACTTTCTTTCTCTTTCCCACACTCCTGTTTCCTCTCCCTGTGTGTGGCATCCCTTTGACCTGAGGCAATGCCACACACACACACACACACACTGTCCCCACTAGTGCTTGTCAGCTTGTGTATATCTGTGTGTGTCTATTGAGAGATAAAAAGAAAAGGAGATAACAGGTGTGTGTTGTATGAGAAGAAGAGATGTAATGGGTGTATTTATTTGTATTTTCATTCCAGTGTCTATATTTGTTTCTGTATATGTGTGTATTTCTGCACTTCTGTGTGTCTGGACTACATTGTCTTATGGATACAAACAAAATCAAACAGAGGAAAAATCCTAACAGGAAGTATTGCTCTCAGGCTGGTCGGTTAAATACCGCTATGATGCTGTCAGCTGCATTCAACCACAAGCTCACATCAAACAACTGCAGCTAACACTCCACACATGCTCACTGGCTCTGCTTCCAAATACCTTATAGCAGATTATGATATACTAATCTGAGTGGAAACAGCAACATTTTGAATAATCTATATATAATACAATATATGAAATATACACAAATATACACAGATCCACACATGAGCACAGCCAACAGCAACTAAACTTGAGTCCATGCCACCCCAACAGATCTAATTCTGAATCTTAAACAAAGTTTTGCAAACTGTGCATTTCCCAACCTCAGCTTTAATTTGTCTTTTGTCTGCAATTATAGCAAATGGTTTTGGTTTGACTCCACTGTATATTTGTTTTAAATTTTCATGTTCCCTTGAAAAATGTTTCCATTGTTGTTGTCTAGTTAGAAACTCTACCACTGTTTGACTTTTGGGTCAACCAGTAAGAGAAACTTTTGGGGATTGTTGAATATTAGTTGACTATAATTCAGAGGCCTGCATCGTGGCTGATCAGGTGAAAGGGTTGTTCATTTATTATAGTTTTGAATGGTTTCCAGCGTCATTTGGTGCAAAGTAAGCAAGCTGTGTTTAATCTGTTTCATAACAGTTGTTGTTCTCAGGTTTAAAGCCAGCAATGCGCTGTTGAGTGGCTAATTAAAAGTATTCTATATGCTGCTGTTGGGTCCTGTCAGGTCTAATTTAAAATTAGGTTGCCTTCAATACATATATATAGTATATATTTTATTATATATTTGTCTTATTGATATATAACATTTGTAAGTCATTACAAAACCAAGTCTGTTGGAAGTTGGCTAACTCAGATTATTGAAGCCCTGTATAAGCCTTAGGTGAATGTGAACTGTGGATTTTTACCTCCATAACTTACATTGAAAGATTTTTTTTCACATTCATCAATATAGACAGGAGGGCCAAAACACTTTCAATGTAAACTTTTCTCTCTCTCTTTAATATTTTGTTCTTTTATACTTTGTAAATTTGGGGGTTATCTGGTGAATGCTGGTTCCTTGTAGTTTTTTAGTTTTAGTGGTTGATATCAAAGCCTATTTTCTCCCTCTGTGGCAGCTTCTCTTCTCATCTTGTTGGTCATTCAGTCTATAATTTGCCAGCCTGTCTCTTTCTCTGTCCACTAACTGGTCCCTGGGCTTGTTATGTCTATGTGTATAAGGCTTCTCCATGTCTCCATCAAAAACAGACAGATTTGGGTAGAGCTCATTAAAATGTCCAAAATGTCACAGTTACCACCAATCCACTGTGTGTGTGCGTGCGTGCGTGCATGTGAAAAATCAAAACAAAGTGTGACTAGGAGGGAAGGTGATTGATAATGTGATATGAACACAGTGCTAAATGTGTGTGTGAATGTTGTTCAGTCAAGTTTTACTGTAATTTTTCCTTTGCTGGCAGCCACCGATTAAGTTTTTTTGATGGGTGGGTCGTGTATAAATGCTTTGTAAAATGATCAAATAAAATGGAGAAACAGCAGATTGTCACTATTAATGGTTTCCCAAATCACGTTAATGAGCTATTGGGACTTAAATACAAAAACAGATTAATAAGAACACATTGTTCAGAAAATTATCTACTTTGTCCTTCCCATGTCAACTGGTAATACTAAATACGCTCACAAGCTCTGACAGTCCATATGTATGAACATTAAAATAACATTACATTACAGATAATCACACTGTTTGTGTGCATGTGGATAGGACTCTTGATTCTCCCAGTTCTTCTTTTTCCTAATTATATTGCAAACATCTTCAGGCAGCTGTCCCACACACAGTCATAAGTCTTGTCTTGCTTGCTGTCTGATGGGTCGTCTGGGTTTAAACTAACCTTGTTTTTCCCTTTCTCTCTCCCTCCCTCTCTCTACCTTCATGTTTTATTACCTTCTTCCTTGCTTCCTCTCGGCTCTTCCTTTTACTCTTCTACTTTATTTTTCCTATTGTCCATCATTTCCTTCCTTTCCTTCTCACCTTTTATGCCCTCTTCCTTCCATTTTCTCCACTTAACCTTTGTTCTTTTCTTCCTTCCATTGCATGCTTCTTGTCTTTATTAAAATTTTTTACTTTCTATGCTGTACTTTCTATCTCTTTTGTTCCATCATTCCTCTTTCTTTTCATTCCGTTTCATTTTCATTGCTCTGTTCATACCTTTTCTCTCTTCCTTCCTTCATTGTCTAAATTATCCATTTTATTTGTTTTTACCATTTCCCTTATTATTCTTTTTTTTATGTTCTTCCCTCTTTTTCACCTTAAATTATCCCTCTATTTCGTCTCCTATTGTCATTGTTTGTTGCTTTTCCATCGCTCCTTATTTTATTTATTTTACCTTACATTTTCTTTCTTTTCTTTTGCCTTCTATCTTCCTTCCTTTCTCCTCCCTCCTTGTTCCCCTCTTTTCCTTAATTATTTTTTCCACTCTTCTCATTTCCTCTTGTCTTATTCATCTCCTGTTTGCCTTCTTTCCTCTATTTTCTTTCTGTTCATTATCTAATCTGTATATCCTTTTATGTCTGCCTCCATTGTTTCTTTGTTTTTTTTTTATTCTTGCTTTCTCTACCCTTCATTATTTCCTCTTCCTTCTCCCCTCCTCCTGTCTCTCCAGCGGCTGCTCCTCTGCCTCCAAGCTGCTGCTCTGGTTCTGCAACACCAGGCCAGTGCCTGTCTAGCTGCTGTGTGTGTAGGGCGTCTCAAAGCTCTATCAAGTGAGTCTGCTGCTTCACACACTCACACCCACACACGTGCACACAGGACACTGCACACAGTCACATGCACCAAGATAAGATGTTTCAGCTTATAGCAGAGGTACACATTAAGAGACGTTTAATCTAAAGATAAACTTCATAATAATGAAGGAAAATTTCAACCAGTGCAACAGTGTGGCTTGGGGTTATCGTTAGGCACTAGTTGTATCGGTTAAAGTTGGAATTTGAGTCCTCACAAGTATGGATGTAAGCATTTGTGTGAGTTTCTTTTGTCTGTGAGCCTGATAGGGGATCTTGAGAGATAAGTGTTTCTGTTAAAACCACTCCACCCTCTTTAGCTTATTTTCCATTACCTGTGTGTTTGTGTGTGAGTGTGTGTGTGTTCATTCCTACTTCCTTTCCTCTTCTTTTTCCATTTTATCTTCCTTCATTTCTTTTCAGCCTTCAGTCGCTTCTTTTCTTTTTTCTTTCCCTCTCACAAAAACGTATGCTGTCTCTCCTGTTTCCTGATTCTCTTTTTATCATTTTGTGTTTGTGTGTGTGCTTATGTGTGTGTAACCTGACTGCTAATCTGCTCTGGCAGTTGATATGATTCCTGTTTCTGCTTAGAGTTGATTGTTGTTGATTGGTGTCAGGTTTTAAAACGCACCAAACACTAACACATCTAAAAGAAAATTATGAAGTGTCTTATTTGTTTACTTTTACAATTTAGACTTTCAGTCTCTTTCAAAGGCTCTATCATTTCATAGATGCTGTTGAATGCTCTCAAATAAAGCATAAGCATGAAACTGCTGAGGCTTTGACAATAGAATTCTTTCTGCAGTGAAAACAGGACAATTGATTGATTTGGTTTTCAAGTCTATTGGTATTCCCAAAATCAATATTGTCATAATCAATAGCTGTAATACCAGGGTCTCTTTCTTTTCTGTACTGTGTATTGAGTTACTGAGTTTTGTTAGCAGCACTGATGTCCTCAGACACACTGGAAGAAATTATTTTAGTGTTTGCAATGTGCAGTAAACACATGGAAACTCCAAACAAGCATTAGCATATAAATTGACACACAATGTTAAAAGAGAAAAGACATATTGGCCTGTATCTATGAATTCAAAGCTTTCTTGCAGATGCTATTGCAAACCTCCATAATAATGTCATTGCCACTTGAGAAAATGATTGCCCAACTTTTCAAATTTTTAATCCACATCTCAGGTGGCTTTCAGGCATGTGAGGTGTGGAGCTCGCATTTAGTAGAGTAGCAAGTGCAATGGCCACCACAAGGACAGTTAGTGTACATGTGATCTCTGAGAAAAAGGTGTGTGGACAGGATAAAAAAAGTAAGAGTAACTTCTTGTTTATAACACTACATGGTGGATGAGTAGAAGCAGCAGGGAGGTTGCTGCCTGGCTGCATAGAGGATAAAGATGAAAGATAACAAGATGTATAATTCTCACATTGTGGAATGATACTGTTAGCCTGTTAGCCAAGTTAGCAACAGCTCTCTACAATGTGGTCTTACTACACCATTAGTGGTTGGATTTTTTGGTTTGTTTTTGTATACTTCACAGTTTATTTACAGCATAACATCACTACAGGATGGTAATGTAATATGAGTTATATATATTGTCAAATATAACTTCAATTCACCTGTTTGTCTGGTATTAAAAATGCCAATGTCTATATTTTTTCCTTTTTGTTTTTCTGCAGGTAATAAGTCACATGCTGTTCATGCTGTTTAATTTTCAATCACGTTGTACCTTTTATTTTGTTGTGATTGTTTAGTAATAACCTTCAAATAACGTTTAAATAAATAAATATCAGTTTCAGCAGTCAAATACATAGAGGACAAAGGCACGGAGGTACAAAGGGAAATCAGAAGTGTTTCAATTCCTGTAGAAGGGCATGAGAAGTGTTGAAGAAAAGAAGTACTGGTATCCCCATGCATTGCCTTGGGGGAAAAGCTACAGAGCAGAATGCAATGCTAAGCTCACATTTGTTTTCTAATCTTCTTTACTAAACAGCAGAGCTAGCTTTCCAGAATGTTTTAGAACAATTCACTGAATCAATGAGAGAGCAAGAAACATAGATTCAATTTTAAATTGATTTACTTTAGGTATTGGGGTGTCTGTGTATAACATTTAGTGTAATGCCTTTAGGGATGTAAATTTAGAGAACTAACCATTGAAGCCACGGTGCTGTTGTATCATTCTGTAAGAAAGAGAGGTAACAGAGTAGAGCAAACAGACAGCAAGCAAAGGATTAAATGGTGAAGAGACAATCTACCATGGTTTTGTTGAACCTTGACCATCAGCGTCACCAGGTCATTTTTTCCGGGGCTTTAACAACATCAAAAATATTTTCCGTATAAATGTGCAATTATCTAAAGAACTGAGACTACTCACAATAATATTGCTACATTTTGTTTGAAGTTCACATAACCTGATCCCCCAAACCCCCCACAAAACCTGCATTTAGAGAGAGAGAGAGAGAGAGAGAGAGAAAGTGCATCGCTCACAGCTTCAGGGCTTGTCAGCGACTACTGAATTGTCCCCAGCAAAGCTGTTATCAAAACATTTCAATATAAATGTTGTCGGTCAGTGTCTAGTCAGTGCGTTTGTTACACAAACGGTTAACAGTCCGCCGCAAAGTGGCAAGAGAATAACATGACACACCTGACCGCGACACAGACACCTGTCGCTCTGTGTCTCTGTCTTCCTCGCTCAGAGACACCTTTGCTCTGTTTCTGCTGAAGTTAACATTTGTGTGGATTTGTGTTAAGATTTCTGCCGGATCACAACTGTTTTAAGTTTCCGTTTTCTACCTCTGATGAGGAGCTCATCTCATTGAGTACAGTCCCAGACAGGCTTTGCGTATGTCAGATGAATGAAGGGGATAGTCTATATCAGCAGAGCAATAACGCAGGGTAATGCACAGCAGAGGGGCTGGTAGATTATATTTAATATATTAAGACTTCATTTTCATTATATTGCAATTTTATTCTCGTAATATTATGACTTTTGTCTCTAAATAGCATTCTGAAAATGTCTGAGAACACAGTTATGTGGGAGAGATTCTGAATGTGCAGAAGTTTTTGAACATGAGCAGAAAACCTGCTGAAAACCGCAGAAGCGATATGATATTTAATAATTAAAATGTAGCTCAATGATGTATAGGTAAAGTAGGTATAAGGTTCAGTTTGAAAATGGGCATAACAAGGTGGCAACAGAAAATGACACAATTGATAGAGTTGCTGTGTGGGGTGAAAACAGGTGAAAACATGAAAGATTTCTAGGCCCCCCCAACGCCCCTGAACTTGACCACAATCTTTTCCTGGCATGAACCAAAGATGTAGCAGATCAGAAAACAGTCATATGAACCACATTTGTAATGGTCATTTGTAATGGTTTTGGAAGGCACTGACAACGTCGTCTTGCTGATGGGGGCATCAGACCAGAAAACACTCATATGGGTAATTTATGATGGCACTGATATTTAGTTTGGGAAAGGAGAAGAAAGGGACAGAAGGACACTTAAGTTTCTCTTCTCCTCTCTGGTCCACTTGTTGCTGCTGGCAGGCTGCTCAGGTCTAATTACATCGCTCCTCAACAGTGCCTCTCCCTGGGGGGTTATTACTGCCAGATCCCTGGGCACACACACACAAAGCTGCACTGTAAATAGAGAAACAACAATTCTGGATTGCTTCAACGAGAAAAACTTGCAAAGAGTGTTTCAACAGCCCACAGTTAAAAGCCTGTGGGCTAAAACTGCAAATGTATATTATTATTAAATGCACTGTATGCTGGGGCGGCGCAGTGGTGCAGTAGTTAACACTGTCACCTCACAGCAAGAAGATTGTGGGTTCAAACCCTAGCCTTTGTGTGGAGTTTGCATGTTCTCTCCGGGTGTTCCAGCTTCCTCCCACCATCCAAAGACATGCAGGCTAGGTTAATTGGTGTCTCTAAAATTGTCCTTAGGTGTGAGTGGTTGTGTGGCTCTGCGATGGACTGGCAACCTGTCCAGGGCGTACCCCACCATTTGCTCAAAGGCTCCAGCACCCCCGCGACCCTGTACGCAGGATAAGCGGTTGATGATGGATGGATGGATACTGTATGCTGTTGTGAAATAACAAAAGCTTTCATCACCTATGCATGACGTTTTTAATTTAGGCTTTATCTGTAAGTCTACAACAAGGGATGGGGTCGGTAGAAGTGGGTTTGCTGGCGTCTCTGCCTCAATCCGTCTTGGTAACGGCCAGAATGCAGACATCTGGTAAAGTATTATACTTGTATACTGTGTATGTGTGTAGGTTTTTGAGAAACAGACGGTGGATATTTAGGCTGGACCGTAAAATGGCTGGTATAGATGTGTGTGTATGTGTGTGTTTGTGCAGATGTTAAGAGAATGCTCAGTTTTTTCACTTAAAATTTCACAGGGCATTTTATTTATCCCGCAGACTTTTTGCTGACATGCAGAACGTGTCTAAATGTTTGCAAACCTGTCGTTGACTTTCCGCTGCTCTGCTGTTGTTTTTCTTTCCACTGTGATTTTCATTTTGTCCTGTCCTGACATGGATTCCAGACCTCTGGATAGAACAGAGTAATCTCCCGGCACCATCTTACCAATGCAAAACTGTAGTTACTGGCTGTCCTATGTATATGTGTGTTTCTGACAAACATGTGTAAGAGCGATTACAGCAATAAGCATGTGAATGTGTGTGTATTGACACTATATATGTGTATATTATGACCATCTTAACAAATAACCAGCTCAAATGTGTGATCTTCTCTGAGTGTTGCAGATGGCAGCGCCATTTTCAGAGCTATAAGTGTGAAAGTTGCCATAGCTCTTTAAATGGTACTGCTGTATGTACTCAACTAACCAGCCACCTGAAATCCAACACAGCGAGGAAGTCTTCATGAAGGATTCTGCTCATTTCACTTTCTTCAGAAGACAGTAACTTTGACCAGCAGGGTCAGGAAGGACAGAGGAAACTTCCATCCATCCATTCATCCATCGTCAACCGCTTATCCCGCGTACAGGGTCGCGGGGCAGTGGAAACTTGACAACTTAAATATTTCTGGATGCAGGGATGCTGTAATTATCAAACATATCACAATTTTTGATGTTTTCGTCTCTGCTGTTGTGGATGAATAAATCATCATAAATCATGTTTGACTTTGGCGTAGCTTTGTTGCGTTGGCCGAATGGAATGTTCTAAAAACTGTGCCTGAGCGGCAGAGATTCTGTGTCCTGACAGTTTATGAATATGGGTGAAATTATTGAGCTCTGGTCCCCTCAAACTGTGACTGACACAGCAGGCCATGTGTCAGTCAGGAGCTTCTTTTTTTTAGACACTGGGCTTCTTTTTGTGTGCTGAGCGCTTCACATATCTTTGTGCAAGAAATTTAAGATATTCAGAACCAAAAACAAAAACTGACATTGTCCCTGGCAGGGGTGACCAGGGCAGTCAGTGACACTCACATACTGTCAAAGGACCTGTCAAGGCTGGGATCACACGTAGTTCAGCCTTTTATGTTGTAGAAGTCAACTTTCTCTGAGTTCAGTGGAAGAATATGTTGGGTACTATATCAACTTCAAGTTGACAATGTAAAGCTTTGGAATAAGTTTACTGAATAGGACAAACCCCTTGAGATGAACCATCTCGTTTTCGTTCTCGTTTTCTAATTATTTGAGAGTAATCAAAGCATGTGACAGATCTGAAGCACTGTGTGTCTGTATGCATGTATGTATGCATGTTCGTATGTGGTATACGTTTTTTGCATAACCTTTTTTTGCATTCTTGTATCTGTGAGGAAAGGTATGTGTGTGTGAAGTGGGTTAGCTGTCTCCAGAAGTCTGTCGTGCGTTTGGCTGCTGTTTGACATGCAGTGAACCTCCGAGGAGCTGTTCTGCAGAGGCTTTTTTACAGCTAAACAAAATGGGTTTTTTTTTTCTTTTCACTGGCCACGCATGGTGGCTTTTATGGTTGTGGATAGCTATTGGCAAGATACATACAGGGACTTTGTGTGTTGATAGCTATGGTTCAGGATCTGTATGGACAATCCATTAATGTAGCCATTTCACAAGGAAATGAAACTGTAAATGTGAAGGTAGTGAAGGATTCAGCTCATTTAGTCACATGAGAAGTACACACTAAGAGATACAGCTGGTCCCCAACTTTAGTACAAGTGAAAGACACACATTATTACATCTAGTGCACTGTTAAGTTTACAACACTACTCACCGGCATGGCCTTTATAGATGGCCAGCCTCTGCACCTCAAACATAGAATATGATATATAACAATGTTATGTAAAAGCTACGGCATTATCTCGTGTAAGACCTAACTAGATATTAAAAGGCTATTAAAAACAAAATCCTGCAATACTTTCTTAAATTTAAAAAGACACTTAAATCCACATTCTACACTTGAAGCTACTTTTCTTTGAAGGGAATATAGTGCGACGCTGTGTCCTAGATATACATTTTTATATGTACTACTACTTTATAACAGCAAATACTTTTTGATGGAAACATAATGGATTACTTAGGGAAAGCAGCACAGGTTGACCTCCATTAATGCGTTGTGACATTGTGTAACAGAAATTAATGGGGCAATCTCCCAAAAACCTGTCATCCTTTAAGACACAGCTACATGCATTCACTGCAAAACCAGAAGAGTCCTGGCCTTTGACTCTTTCTAAGTCCCACAAGACTGCAAATACACCTTACTGTAGGGACAACAGTGTCATTGCTTTTTATCATCTACATGGAGCTTTCTCCAGGGGAACTATTGGCAGGAATAGTGAGCAACTAGAGAGCTGTCCTCAATCGGTAACCACATTAAACTGTTCAGGAAGGATTTTCACTTCCTAATTGAATTGACTCGCTGTGTGGGTTGCTGCGTAGCTAACTTCACCCTCTCCGCACAACTCTGTCTCTCTTTTCTGTCTGTCTCCTCTCTCAAAGACACTATAGATGCACCAGGCTCACATCTGCGTCCACACACACACACACACACAAACACACTCAATATATATTCAACATAAACAATCCATATGCAGATCCCAGCTGCAGCTGTTCACAGCTGCTAAATGTGTCTGGCCTGTTCAGTCAAGTTTACATTCATCACTTTGGTCCAAACATGCATCTGTTTTCCCAATACAATAATACATCGAAATGATGTGTAGGTATAAAGAAATGATCACATATAAATAAATTATTTTTTAAATGTGTTGTGTCCAATCAGAAAGATTAAGAAAGCATATTTTTTTCATAATATTTTCAGTAGTTCTAAACGTGGATGATCGGGCCTATACATTGTGGATCTGGCCATTATGTTCTTAGTAAAAACTTTAACTAAAAAGTAGAGAGTTTTGTTGTTTTTGAGTATTTGCAGAAGTCTTTAATTCAGTCAACTGACCTTTCACTCCTGTAAGAAAGAAAAAAAGGGTAATTTGATTGAGCAGCACTGAAAATGAAGGGTTTCTACTAAGACCAATGGATGTACTGAGACATCCATCTAAAGTGATGAGACAAATGGAAATTGTAAAGCAGACATTTGATTGTTTGCAAGTTTGTGTGTGAGTTGTGTCATTTTATTGGTTTAAATTGCTATAAATTCCACTTTGTTTATGGCCTCTTTAAACAAATTTTATGATTAAATTCCTTCCAGAAATGTGTAAGCCTGATGATTCAGAGCTCTGACTGCACAAGTTTAGAGTTTTGCAGATCCTGTAAGCTGCTCAAAGTGTGCACAGAGATTCTCCTAAACCTCTGCACAAACCTTCTACATGTGACAATGTTCTGTACTTTTGTCATCACACAATAATTGGCAGCTGTATGCGTCATTGTGAACACCTACATTACACTCTGACAACTTTAGTTGTTGCTTTGCAATACTTTTTCTCACATTATTAAAATGCTATTTTTGGGGCTCAGAAACACAAAGAAGTGTTTCTCCTGACAGCCCGTCCATCTACCACAGCAACAAGGCCAACAGTGGCGAGTTTTAAAGGTTACCTGCAGCGTGGTTAAATGTAGAATATTTTTTTCCTTTTCATCAAGGCGTCTTAGAGAATCTGTTTGTGTCCCTCTTTTTCTTCTCAAGCACACAGAGACGATCTTTCTCCTGGCTTTCTGTGACACACAAGCTGACACAGAAACCCTGCACACAAATCTGCATACTCCGTCTCTCTGAGGTTTCATTCATGATTACCTCTTGTCTGTTGCTGGAGGTCTGTTTATTTTCTTCTGTCTGAGTGTCATATAAATATGAAGATATTTCCCCTTGTCTCACGGGACTCAACGCTGCAGAAGCGTAATTTTCCTTCCCTTCCAGGTAGAAAGCTCTGCTTGGCAGGACATTTTCCGTTCTCCCCCCTCATCTCTGCCTCAGCGTCTCACGCAGAGAGCTGAAGTAGCTGGAATATGCAGAGAGAAAAAGACAGAGCTATGTACAGATGCAGATTGTAAGAGTATTTGTCTTACATCTGCCAGTAGCCGTGTTTCCATCAATGTTTTTTATGCGCATTTTGAAGTATCGCTGATGGAAACGGCAAAATTCGGTAAAAAAAACAATCTTATACACTCGCTTGAGGTGGAATAAGTTCTGACGTAGCGAACTTGTAACTCTCGTCTGATCAGCTGTTTCCGCTGTCGGCGTCTTTCCAGACATTCCCAGTACGTACAGAGACGGCTGGTAGCAACACATTCCTAAGGACTTCTCTCCATTTTTCTAAGATCAGCGGCCATCAGTTCTATGCAACTGGTTTTGTTTCTGGTTTGAAACCCATACGTCTTGTTTATAATGTAACGTCAACTACTAAACTAATTATGCTTGCCGTAGCCTGGTTAATTTGCTCCCAACCAGCTGATGGAAAGGCATTTATTTCGCATTTACTTTTTATTTTTTGCAACATTTTAAAAGTCCGCTTAAAATTCGCATGACAATTAAATGGAAACATGGCTAGTGAAGGATTATGATTAAACAACTCCTCATACCTAAATGGAAAAATAGGTCAGTGGCTTCCAAATTTAAATAACTGGTTCAAAAAGAACGCTGAACCATCCACCCTGACCTTGTCCCTCGGAGATGTTGTGGAAGTGTAACAGCCTCTGGTAGGCCTACCTGAACAGGTACCAGCAGAGGTGAAGTGGTCGAGCACACGGTGTAGCGACAAGCGGGCGCGTTCCCGTGAAACCGTTGCGGTTGTGCTCGCCTCACGCACACGCCCACTGCCGAAGTTGAAATGTATTGAACTTTTTTTTAAGCGGGGCGCAGCACAAATCACTGGAAGAGAGACTGATCCTCCCTGTTTGTGAGTTTCCAGAATCTATTACTGTTCACTAAAGAGGACATCTACAGGAGGGAATTCGTACGGCACAGCATCCCCGCAAACTAGATGTAGGCCTATCGGGTAAAGCTATGCAGCCTATAATTTTAAGTTAAATAAGCTACAGCTGTATTGTGCACAGAAGCCGTTGCCATGGTGACTCTCAATGGAGGACCTGCCGTTTACTTGCGGAGCGCTGTCTTTTGTAACTACTTCTCCCCCACGATGCCTCCAAGTACCTGCTTGTTTAGGTGCAGTGATTTGCAGGCTGATCAACCTCCCACCACTCCTGTGACCCATGGTTTGACTGTAAGTGTATTCAGAGCCAGTGAGCAAGGGACTTTCAAAATATATATATATATATTTTTAAACTGCATTAACGTGAGATAAAATAAATGTCGGCATTAATTAATTAATGTGTTAACGTGATAATAACACGTGCCTTCATATGCTACATCTGGGATTCCACAGCCTGCTGATAAACAGCATTAAGCCCAGATTTTGTTTTTTCAAAAAGGCTGCAGGTTTTTGTGTGTATTCAGAGATATTGTTTGACAAAATAGTCCCAACTCAAGGGAAGACTAACTTTCATCCCTGTCACAATGTCTTCCTCAGCAGATGGAGTTTGCTCAGTAGCCAAGGAAATGAGCCCAGTGTTTATCAGGTGATCTTCTCAACTGCCAACTGAGCAAATTTCAACTGTTGATTACGACTGTTTGACTAAATCAAAAGCCCCAGACAGTGCTGGTAAATCCACCATTATCCACATTACATTATAGATTATATTCATAGTTTACTGTTTTGTGAGATAATTATTCATCTGTGGCACCATTAATATAAATAGCAAATTTACTAATTGTAGCTGTGAGCATATCTATCTTGCTTGAGGGTTGGAAACAGATGGACTGACTGACTGACTGGCAATACTGTCCTCAGGCCTCGTTACCAACAAGGGAAATAAATCAGGGATCAGATCAAACACTCCCATTATCCTGCTGATAGTTTCATTCGAACAACACAGACTGTACAGTGGTGACAACACAAGTCCATGTAGGTTAGACAGATGCTCATGTTTTCAGTCATTGTAGGCTTATTCTTTGTGTGTACAGAAGAGAGTACATGGACTACAGTATGCATAAACAAACAGTAGGAAAACATACTGTTTGGCTTAAACATGGCATCAGCTCAGCTCTGATCTTCCCACACAGAACATGGCCTCAGGATTTCTTGATGATAAAACCGTGGCACAGTTCATCAGTATGTCCATATGTCAGATTTGACTTTACTCAGTTTTCACTTTGTAAACTGAGTGAAGTCAAATTGATAACCACTGACCTAAAGTTTCTGACAGTCTACCAATTTACACTGGATTAAGCTTTAACGGCTGACAGGACCAAACTCTGACAAGGCATAAATGTTCAATGAGTCTTCTGCTGGTGAGGTGAGGATGTAAACACCAGCTGCCTCTGTCAGCGTGTGTGTGTGTGTGTGTGTGTGTGTGTGTGTGTGTGTGTGTGTGTGGTGTTAGTCTGCTGCTTGTGTCTTCCTGATGTGTTGTGTAAAAATGTGTGCCTTTGTGTGCGTTTGTGCACATGTCCACTCATTAGTGCTCCTCTCCTGGCAACACATGCCATCAGGGGACAGCACTGCCAATAAGCATCTTTCATTATTAAAATAGTCTCTTCATGTGTCTGTCCTGAAGTCTGACAGAGAAACTGATGGCTTATTTGGTCCTCAGTCACGCAGAAAAAACAACAACACACGGTTGCGCCGCTTTAATCTTGAGAAGCTGCAGAGCTGCAGTCTCCATTCATTTGTCACTGCAATGGTGATATATGATTTGAACGTCCCGCGAGGTGCACGTACACCTCGGCACAACACCGGCATAGCTGGTGCTACGTATCACTCCTCTTCTACCACAAACACACACACTACGCCCACACATGCACACTGACGCCCCCTACCTAAAGGATAGGGTTACGATTTTGGATATATTCACTCAATTTAAGTTATTAAAAGCTTGACTGTGAGATCACAGTCAGTCTCCTTCTATCAAAGCATTGAATCTTAAAAATTAAGTTGTTTCAGTTAAAGCCTAATCATATGATATTAATTGTGGATTTTATGTGCTTCTGACCTCTAGTTCCATTGCTCTTCTCATGGTATGATGTGTGCTAAAGATGCGTGATTTAGGTTATTAAACACACAGCGGTTTCACATTTTAGTGAGTTACAAATGCTTGATATGTTTCTCTCAGACTGCTGAACATAATGGTTGGAAATAAAAAGGCTATATCAGGACTTGCATTGCCAAAGTCTTCCAGTCAGTTTGTTACAGCAGCTCTTTGTTGCCTTATGGAATTTTTTTTTGATCTGATGTTATACAGTATGTAAGTGTAATTTGGTGTATATGCACTTAAATTAACTAAATATGTACTAGTTACTTTTGAGATTTTTTATGGTAAATGCTTAGCTGACTTCCTTCACAGCAACTAAAAAAGGCTCAGTACAAACTACTGAAAATGTTCTGGAGTGCAAAAACTTACTTGAGGATTGTGAAGGTGATTAGATGGATACTTGAGTTAAGTGAAAATACCACAGTACTTCCCTACAGATAAAAGGGCTTATTTAAATTAACAAGCAGCTATGCATGCAATGGATAAAAAGTACAATATTTCCCTCTGAAAGTGTAAGAAATATGGTAGAAGTATAAATTTGATCTGTATTATTGCAAATTAACTGCAAATGAAAGAAAAATGCAATAGGAAAAAAAAAAATCTTGTACAGTTGAAGTGATTGCAGAACTTATATGCACACAGTGTAGCTCCTGGCCCTGCTTGAACCTTGACCTGGTTAGCTCTTCATGCTAGCCGGAGTTGTGCTGATGCCGCCGGCCTGCTGCCTGCAGTCTGTGCAATCGTCTTATGTGCGGTGTGGCTAATGGAATGCCAGTGTGAATGTTCTCCCACTACATAAAGACAGGGAAACCTCTTTGGTCAGTCTAGGAGGATCTAATTTGCCCAGACAACCAAACCGACTGGTTGGCCAAGAAATAATGAGCATTAAATGCAGCGATGTGGAAATAAATATGTTTCATTCCAAAAAGATACATTTCCATTTTGGGAGAAAATGGTATCGTGTGTCCAGCATACTGGATAATGTGGTGGTTTGGACACAAATGCCCTCAAAGTCATAACTTTTGGTATTTTGCTAACAATATTCACAGTCACCTTTTATGGAATGGCATTAAGAAATTTCATTATGTAATGTAATGGTATTATAGTGGGTTTTTATTATCTTTTCAGCTTTAGTTTGTTTTTAGAGTGACTGGATATTTAAGATTTTTTTGTTTTGGGACGGGCTGAGTATATAGGGCTGAACAAAAATCTAATATGATAAAATTAGATTTTGTAAAGCAAACACTACGATTACACTATGGTTACATGACGGGCGAGAGAACATTTGTCTGCAGTGGAAACATCAAATTCGCTGTACTGCTGTACTTGTTGTACAATGGCCTCAGGCTTAACAGAACACTGAGAAAACTTTATTGTCAAACAGGCAATGAAATTAAAATTGTTGGAGGTGGCGGGTGAAATCGTAGGCCACTTTGGCAGACAAAGAAAATGTACAACAGAAAGACACGTGTACTTAGTGTATTGTGGCGATCGGTTCACGCGCCTGTGTCACACACACACACGGATATCAGTCAGCGTTACACAGAGTTACAGCCAGAGTGCTGGCTACAAGCAGCATCGGCCGGCTACGAGGGAGGGGGCGGACTCCACTGTTGTTGGAGAATTAATAAACTTATCTATTTGACGCAAGAGGCGTCACTTTGTTTTATTTTCATTGGCCAGTTTTTGTATTGAACCGCAAACTGAGGTTTTTTTGGTTTGCTTACTGGAATACAGAAAAGGAGCTATTTGTTGAGAGATGGACTCTTGTGGAGATTTAAACTGCGATAAGGACTCATTAATTGTTGGTTGTATTCTGGGTTTAGTATTGTGTGAATACTGTATAATACACTGTGGTGAACTTCTTGTCATCTGTGGGTAGGCCTAACTTATGATATTATATGATATTATTTAATGCCATGACTTGACTCTCAAATTATCTTTCTCTGAAATTATTATAATTTCATATTTCCTCTCCACCGTTGCTCATAAAGCAACCCATTTTACCCTCACCCTACCTTAACAATGCTGGATTGATCGTGCATCTTCAATTGAAATACCTGGTTGTTAAGTAAGGTGGAGTGATTGTCTTGTACTGAAAGACAAAGGTCCTGTTGGGCATGCCAACATGCTTATGTTTTTGTATAAATATATTGAACATTGAATTACATTAAGATGAAATGTACCTAAATGAGCTCATTGTTATTCCGTCATTTAGCGCATACATTTCAAAAGTGGCCGATGAAATTTCCGATTGACAGACAGACATGTCAAAGAGGAAGAGTACATCAGTTATTAAAAAATAATTGCATAGTGAATCTCAATCGCAATATTGGTAAAAATAAATTGCAATTAGATTATTTTCCCAAATAGTCAGCCATAGCCCACAGAGATACTAGAATAAATAGCTGTGGATGCGGGTAGGGAGCGACACCCCTTTTTGTTCCACTTGTATTATTTAGGTCAAGGTAAAAACATACTGTTATTTTGGATATTTTGGGTGCCAGAAAGAATTGTGTAAATACTCACAATGATAAGATACATACAATAGTTTTCTCCATGTTGAACACATTACCATCATGAAATATTTTTAATAAAGACTATGTGCTACACTTTTCCTCTTATATGTACAGCTCTAGTGTACTGTTGATTAATACCTAAGAAGGATAATGGACTCACAGAACTTGACAGAAGCCTGAATTCAAACACACACAAACATATTACAGTTCTTAATATACACAACTTACATGCAGGTCTGGCACAAACAATGTGCAATTTCAGTCACACACATGTACACATGTACACGTACACTTGCAGTGGTGATTTCTCTTCATTCCAGTCATGTAAGCAATTAGTTGAGGAATGGACCGTTGCAGGCGTTAGTCATCCAGAAATAATCAAACCTCTGATCTACTGAGAGCCAGCAGCAAACGCATTCCTAAAACACACACACACACACACACACACACACAAACCATGGACCTTTTACCTCAAATCTTTGTATTTTGTATTTTTTTGTGTATCTTCTTCAGGAAGATCCTGATTACTTAATGACTCAAATCCCATACTTGTGTTCTGATCATTGTGTGTGTGCCTACATGCTATATAGCTTGCACACACATACTGGAGACACGTGCACGCATGTGCTGTATTTATTCACCCACAGGCCTGCCTGCATACTTCGCCCTCATGCCTCAGTGCTTGTGTCCAGGCTAAAGCCTTGTTTTAATGTTCTGAAACAAACAGAGCAGGAGGTTCAGTGTTTTCAGACTTAGTGCTGCTCAGCTCAAGGCTGCAGGTCAGCTTGTCCAAGAGTACAAATACTCAACAAAAATGTTCTAGGTTTTGAGGAAAAGGTTTAGGCTTTTACCTGACCCACTGCAATCCAAGAGGGGAAAGGTGCAAAACAGAATCATATGACTTGTATGGACCCAGCGGACATTTTTTAATGGAAGAGCTCAAAGAGGTAAGCTCCACTATTGAGAGATTTCACAAGGCCATTGAAGATTCAATGGATTTAAGGCATAGACTGTTTGTGTATTCCTACACGGAGAAAATGATTTTGTCAAGGCCCAGACTTTTGAACATTCTTTCCATGGCTAAGAATTTAGCAGCTCTGTTTGAAGGCACCTTACAACTCTGAGGCTTGCATTCAGGCTTCAACCTCACTAGCTCTCATCCTGGCCTGCTAGCAACCAGCCAGCTAGCCACCAGCCTTCACTTGGGCCTGCTAGTAATCAGCCTGCATCATGCCTGTTAGCATCAAGCCAGCTAGCATTTGCCTGCTTTACTCCGAGCCTGCTAGCAACCAGCCCTCTTGCCACCAGCCTCCACTGGGACCTGCTAGCAACCAGCCAGCTAGCTAGTTTGTTATGGCTCCAACGTCATTGGCAGCCTCAACCTCTCTTTACTGCAGAGCCTCCGCTGCCTTGCTCCTTGTCCTCATCAATGCCCAGCTCCTCATCTTCATTGCTGCTCAGCTCCCTCTCTTCCCTCAGAGACTATGATATGCAGTACCACATACAGTGGGAGAAATAAGTATTTGACCCCTTGCTGATTTTGCAGGTTTGCCCACTTACAAAGAATGCAACGATCTATAATTTTAATCATATGTACATTCTAACAGTGAAAGACAGAATCCCAAAGAAAATTCCAGAAAATCACATCATATGAATTTATAAAAATTGATGACCATCTGATGAGGAAAAACAAGTATATGACCCCCTACCAAACAGCAAGTATTCTGGCTCCTACAAGCCAGTTAGTCTTTCTTTAAGACACAGCCCCAATCCCAACCAATTATCTACATCAAATACACCTGCCTCACCTCGTTACCTGTATAAAAGACACCTGTCAACGCCCAAACAACCAGCATCCAACATCACCACCATGGGCAAGACCAAAGAGCTTTCTACGGACATCAGGGACAAGATTGTTGATCTGCACAAGGCTGGGATGGGCTACAAGAGAATCGGAAAGCAACTTGGAGAGAAAAGATCAACTGTCGGTGCAGTTATCAGGAAATGGAAGAAGCACCACACCACCGCCAACCTCCCTCGGTCTGGGCCTCCACACAAGA